>NC_044037.1:77473033-77774571 GCF_901765095.1 Microcaecilia unicolor
GGCACAGACGGAATAAGTCTGCCCAGCACTATCCCTGCCTCCCACCACCGGCTCTGGCACAGACCGTATAAGTCTGCCCAGCACTATCCCCGCCTCCCAACCACCAGCCCCGCCTCCCAACCACTGGCTCTGGCATAGACCGTATAAGTCTGCCCAGCACTATCCCTGCCTCCCAACCTCCAGTCCCGCCTCCCACCACTGGCTCTGGCACAGACCGTATAAGTCTGCCCAGCACTATCCCTGCCTCCCACCACCTGCTCTGGCACAGACCGTATAAGTCTACCCAGCACTATCCCCGCTTCCCAACCTCCAGCCCCGCCTCCCACTACCGGCTCTGCTATCCAATCTCAGTTAAGCTCCTGAGGATCCATTCCTTCTCAACAGGATTCCTTTATGTTTATCCCACGCATGTTTGAATGTTTATCCCGCGCATGTTTGAACCTAAATTTCATGATTTGGGCGTCCCCAACCGTATTATCGAAATGAAAGATGGACGCCCATCTTGTTTCGATAATATGGGTTGCTCCGCCCCTTTATGGGGCCATCCTGCGAGGACGCACTCATGAAAACTTGGGCGCCCTGTTCGATTATGCCCCTCCACGGGAGCAATTCTATTACTGGGCACCAAATTTAGGTGCCTAGATGCAGCACAAATTCTGTAAGCGCATCTGGGCACCAAAATTCCATTATAGAATGCTAACATAAATCAGCATCGCTATGTCTACAATTAGGCATGATCATGTACGCCAAGTCAATAGCAGGTGTAAATGCACTCCCAAATGTGGCATACTAGCACATTTACAGTATTCTCTAAATTATATCTTTAAGTGGTAGCCCCACTTGTGCCCTGCCCATGTTTCACAAACATGTATGCCCACTTGAATCTGTGTGTAGCAGCCTGGGGAATTTAGTGCTTCTACTTTGGTCAAAGAGGTCTTTTGCTAGTGTTTTTAGCTCATGTTAAAAATCAGCTGGTGCTAAATGCTGAGATGCCCATAGGAATATAATGGACATCTGCACATTTAGCACCAGCTGACTTTTAGTGTGAGATAGGAACACTACCGCACCTTACTAAAACACTCCCCAATAGAATAAAATCCTCTGGCTGACCTCATTCATAGGCAAGAAGACTGGTGTCCTTACGATGAACTTTCTGACTTTCCAGAGAAAGCTGGAAGTTGCAAGAAAGTTGTAAAATAAAAGGGCTCGTCAGTATAATTCTGGTGGCAGCAGAATCCTCTTCCGACTATAAAACAGAGAATTCCCATAACAGCAATGTCTTAGGCTATACCGCTCCCAGCCTCTCACCTCCTACCTGTTAGGGACACCCTTCAAGAAAAGCCTTATGAAATGTAGACTTCAGAACTACATAGCCTATCACTGTGTCACCCAGACCAGTAGCTAGTTAGGCATAAAAGACTAGATTCTATATATCACGCCTAAAAATTCAGTGTCAAAATGAAATTCTCCTAAGCACATTCTATACCGTATGCTTTAGTTAAGGCGTACTTTATAGAATAAGTCTACATTTCCACATGGTATACAGAATATGCCAAGTGGCCTACTTGGTGTAAATACTGGCACCTAAGTTAGGCACAGAGCATGTGTATTCTATAACCCTGCACATAGTCTGCCCATTCCACACCCATAGCCACACCCCCTTTTTGGCAATGCACATTCAAATTTACATGCACCATTTTGCAGAATGCGCTTAGCGGGTAGTGCATGTAAATTCTAATTAATGCCAATTAGTGCTGCTAATTGCTACTACTACTACTATTTAGCATTTCTATAGCGCTACAAAGGGTACGCAGCACTGCACAAGCATAGAAGAAAGACAGTCCCTGCTCAAAGAGCTTACAGTCTAGTAGACAAAAAATAAAGCAAACAAATCAATTAATGTGTAGAGGAAATAGGAGAGGAGGGTAGGTGGAGGCGAGTGGATACAAGTGGTTACGAGTCAAAAGCAATGTTAAAGAGGTGGGCTTTCAATCTAGATTTAAAGATGGTCAAGGATGGGGCAAGACGTAGGGGCTCAGGAAGTCTATTCCAGGCATAGGGCGCAGCAAGACAGAATGAGCGTAGTCTGGAGTTGGCAGTAGCGGAGAAGGAAGCAGATAAGAAGGATTTATCCAGGGAATGGAGTGCACGGGAAGGGGTGTAGGGAAGGACGAGTGTGAAGAGATACTGGGGAGCAGCAAAGTGAGTACATGTTATGACTCTGCCCTGCTATCATGCTCTCATTCATCTCGCCCCCTGGTGGTCAGAACTGGTGGTCGCAATGGACTGTCTGTTGATGGTTTTCCCGGTTCCAGAAGTCATGCCGGTCCGGTCCGGATTTTCTAGCCTGCCAGTTGGTCTCGAGACTTTTTGGAACTAAGCTGTTTCCGTACCTGGTGAACTCCCTGGCTGTTGGCCTTTATTAACCACCTGGAAGTGTTTCTAGTTTGCCTTGCAACAGAGGTCCTCAGAGGTGTGTCTTCTGTGGTTGGTTGTTGCTGTGCTTTTGCTACTTTCAGTTTCTGCCTTTGAACCTAGTGCCTGGACCTGGACTTTGACTTTGCTTGCCGTTGAACCTTTGCCTGGACCTGGACTCAGACTTTGCTTGCCGGCTGCCTTGGAACCTGTGCCTGGACCTTGACTTTATTTGCCTGGCCCCAGTTCTGCTGGGTTTGTGAACTATCTTCCTGTTCTCTGCTGTGGCTTCTGTTCCGGTGGGTGTTCCTCCTGCCGCTGCTGTCCTCAGCAGTAGCCCAAGGGCTCACTATCTAGTGTTTCGTGTGAAGCGTGACAGATTGCAAGGCCATGAGCTCGGATTAATCACCCGCCGGTGCGATAGCACACCTTTATAAACTCTATAATGAAGTGAATGCACAGGTACAGTTGTTAAGCCAATATGTGCACCTTAACCCCCCAGGACCTAGGACATCTTCCAGGGTGGCTCCTCCAGATCCAGACTCAGGACCGGCGGCAGGTCTGGTAAGGCCAGGTATCCATCTGAAGTCACCCCCAAGATATGATGGGAATCCTAAAGACTCTAGGGGTTTTCTCAATCAGTGTGCTATAATTTTTGAGCTTCAAGCTCGGGACTTTCCTACTGAAAGAACTCAGATAGCCTATATTCAGTGGTGTACCAAGGGGGGGGGGGCAGTGGGGGCGGTCCGCCCTGGGTGCACGCTGCTGGGGGGGTGCCGCGCGCCTGTTGGCTCTTCATTTTCACGCTCTCTTTGCCCTGGAACAGGTTACTTCCTGTTCTGAGGCAGAGGGAGCATGAAAACGAAGAGCCGGCAGGTGCGCGGCACCCCCTACCCCCCAGCGGCGTGCACCCGGGGGGGGGGGTTCTTTCGCCGGGGATCGGGGGTTCTTTTGCCAGGGGGGCGTCGCGCTGTTCTGGGGGGGTGCTGCACCCGGGGGGGGGGGGTGCATCGGCAATCTGCCCCGGGTGTCAGCCCCCCTAGGAACGCCACTGCCTATATTATGTCGCTATTGTCTGGACAGGCTCTGGCCTGGGTGTTCCCTTTGTTGGAGAAGAATGACCCAGTGACCCATGACCTCCGCAATTTCCTGGATCAATTTAGACAAGTGTTTGAGGAGCCAGGGAAAGTTACCTCTGCAACGTCAGCACTTTTGAGATTAAAGCAGGGAACGCGGACTTTGGGCGACTATGTCATTCAGTTCCGCACCCTGGCTTCTGAGTTAACTTGGAATAATGAGAGCCTGGTCACGACCTTTTGGCAAGGTTTGGCACCCCAAATTAAGGATGAGCTAGCTGGATGTGATCTTCCTACGGGATTGGATGACCTGATTAGACTCTGCACTACAATTGATATTCGGTTCCAGGAGCGTAACCGAGAACGGCGCTCCGCAGAAAGGGTGGTAACCAAAACACCTAGTCTTCAGGCTGTGCCCCCGGTGTCTAAAGGCCAGGAGGCTTCTCCACTACCACCCACAGAACCCATGCAATTAGGACACACTTCCCTCACCATGCAGGAGAAACAGAGATGTCGGAGTCTCAACCTTTGTCTGTATTGTGGTGATATTGGACATTATGCGGCCAGGTGCCCTCTTAAACCGGCACCCCTGGATCAGGGGTTGACAGCAGGCACTATAGTAAGTCTATCACCTGGCATTCTTCGTACTCAATTCTTGGTGCCTGCTATGCTCGATCTTGGTCACAAGAGGGAACAGACTGAAGTTTTCCTGGACTCCGGGGCCAATGGAAACTTTATAGCCGAGGCCCTGGTTCATCAATTGTACATTCCTATACAAGAACTACCTATGCCACTTTTTTCAGTTTATGGACGCATTCAAGGGTATGTAAACACCCAGATGGGTCCGGTGAGCTTATGTATTGGGGATCACAGAGAAGACATTTCCTTTTATGTCCTCCAGTCAGCCGTGCAACCCATTGTGTTGGGTCTACCGTGGTTACAGAGCCACAATCTGATCCTAGACTAGGAAAAGGGTGAAATTTTGGACTGGGGTGAGTCTTGCTGGAAGGATTGCCTCGTGTTGGATCATGGTGAGATTGACAGCAAACGACAAGACCAAGAATCAGATGCCTGGACTGATATTAGCGAGTCACAGTCCCAGAACTCGGATGTTGCTGGAATGAATCTGCACTGTGTCTGCATGGTGCCCCCCATCAGCCAGTTCCAAGCTGGAGTCGGCAAGGCATCCAAACCCCAGCGTTCTGCCATCAGGAGTTCTAAGAAGATCCCTCGAGGCGGGTTATCCTACGCCTCTCCTCGAGGGCAGGATTCAGGTCTTAAGGCTCAGGACCGCCATGATGTTCGGAGATCTCAAGGCTCACAGAGGAGTCCTCAGCAAATCATGGTGGGTAGCCCTGCTTCGGTGCTGGGCACTCGGGCCAACTCAATGTACAAGCTCCAGTCTGGTCTACAATTGACCGTCTCACGACCCAAGCCTAGTACAGGGATTATGGATCACTCGCTTAAACTCAACAACAGATTCCATCAGAGATATCCATGGAGACCTAGATCACCCGAGAGGTTCGGAGGGGCCTTGAGAGGGAGGTACTGTTATGATTCTGCCCCGGTATCATGCTCTCATTCATCTTGCCCCCTGGTGGTCAGACCTGGTGGTGGCAATGGACTGTCTGTTGATGGTTTTCCCGGTTCCAGAAGTCATGCCGGTCCGGTCCGGATTTTCTAGCCTGCCAGTTGGTCTTGAGACTTTTTGGAACTAAGCTGTTTCCGTACCTGGTGAACTCTCTGGCTGTTGGCCTTTATTAACCACCTGGAAGTGTTTCTAGTTTGCCTTGCAACAGAGGTCCTCAGAGGTGTGTCTTCTGTGGTTGGTTGTTGCTGTTCTTGCTACTTTTAGTTTCTGCCTTTGAACCTAGTGCCTGGACCTGGACTTTGACTTTGCTTGCCACCTGCCTTTGAACCTTTGCCTGGACCTGGACTCAGACTTTGCTTGCCGCCTGCCTTTGAACCTGTGCCTGGAGCTGGACCTTGACTTTATTTGCCTGGCCCTGGTTCTGCTGGGTTTGTGGACTATCTTCCTGTTCTCTGCTGTGGCTTCTGTTCCGGTAGGTGTTCCTCCTGCCACTGCCGTCCTCGGCAGTAGTCCAAGGGCTCACTATCCAGTGTTTCGTGTGAAGCGTGACAGTTTTTTATAGGTTAGTAGAAGAAGTTTGAACAGGATGCGAAAACGGATAGGGAGCCAGTGAAGCAACTTGAGGAGAGGGGTAGTATGAGTAAAGCGACACTGGCGGAAGACGAGATGGGCAGCAGAGTTTTGAACCGACTGGAGAGGGGAGAGGTGACTAAGTGGGAGGCCAGCAAGAAGCAGATTGCAGTAGTCCAAACGAGAGGTGACAAGGGTGTGGATGAGGGTTTTGGTAGAGTGCTCAGAAAGAAAGGGGCAGATTTTACGGATGTTGTAAAGAAAAGAAACGACAGGTCTTGGCGATCTGCTGGATATGAGCAGAGAAGGAGAGAGAAGAGTCAAAGATAACCCCAAGGTTTCGAGCTGAGGAGACAGGGAGAATGAGAGAGCCATCAACAGAAATAGAAAACAGGGGGAGCGGGGAGGTGGGTTTGGGGGAGAAAATGAGAAGCTCGGTTTTGGTCATATTTAATTAAATGAATAATTGCTTGTTAACATCCAATTATCAGCACTGATTAGCTTGTTAACTATTTAAGTTATGCCCAGTGTTATGAAATACACTTCAATTTCTGTGCAGAAATCTCTGCATGATATATAGAATCCGGGGGGAAACATGATATCGAAGTGGAGAATACAGAACCTATAAAGTTGTTGACCTGTGAGATGCATGAGGAATTCTCTGCATTTCACATAATCACATAGAGGAGAAAGAGATTCCAAACTACTTTGTGATTATCAGCAAGACATCCTGGTTACAATCCTTTGTGATCCAGGAACATCTTAAGGCTGAAGGATTAAAGTACTTACCACTTCTGAAGAGTACTTTGTTTCCCAGAGTAGTTAAATGTATCCTAAACAGAGGGTCACCATTTGAGCTCAGTCTTCCTGAGTTTTATCAAAGTTGCCCACTAACTGTAAGTGATAACCAGTTGTTAAGAGTACTGAGAAGCCTCTCTGCACCCTGCAGTGGGAGCAAGAACTAGGAAAAGTGTGTTTGACCCATTCCACCCTCAGTGGTAGGACATAATACTGCTGAGAAACAGGAGTGAAGTGCTGGAGGGACATTTGTAAATGCTTCTGCTACAGTTACTGTTTTGTTTGCCACTGTTTGCACTATTAAAGTTATAACTGACTCTGTTATACATTAGTAAAGATCTTGGTTCAGTACAACGTTATTGAAGTTTTGAGTAAAGATCTATAAACTCTTATTTCTTATTTGGCCTTCTGAATATTTATCCAGTCCTAGCCTTGGACCCAAAATCAATAAGGGCCCTGTTTACTAAGCTGCATTATAGGTGCATTAGCATCTTTAATGCACATTAAACATGTACACACATTAACCGTGTAGGCACCTACATTATCCCTATAGGCACCTACATGGTTAACGTGCACTCTAATTGTAGGTGCATTAAAAATGCTAACGCACCTTAGTAAGCAGGGCCCTACATTTGTTGTGTATCCAGTTGCCACTCCTCAGAGCATGCTCTAGGCAGCCACCTATGCAGATACTTGAACCTGGTTTACATATGTGCTATGCAAATAGTATGCATCAGTTATAGAATTGAACTAAGCACGAACATAGCACTTATGCATGTAAGTGTACACTCAGTTGCACAAGTTCTAGTATTTAATTTTAACATGCAAAATCACACTTACATTTAGGTACTAAAATGATTGAATGAAGGGTTATGACTTCAAGGTCTCTCTCCTGGTCCATGCACATTAGCCTTTCGCCTGCCACACAGCTCCTTTCGTTTTCTATACTCATAATGAATTCCTTTGCATTTCTTCACATTAAAGCTTAACTGCTAAGCATTAGCCCAGACTTTAATTTTTCTAATCACTTCTCATGCTTTTCATTCTCTCTGGGGTGCCCACTCTTCATGTTATCTGCAAAATAGATAAACTTTTTCTTCTAACTTTTTGACAATATGCTCACTAGTATATGAAACAGAATCAGTTCCAGGACCAGTACCTGAGGCATTTCACTACTTGCCTTTTTTCTTACAAGTGAATTCCATTTATCTCTACTATCTGTTTTCTGTCAGTCAACCAATTTCTAATCCAATTCACCACCTTGGGACACCTCCCCAGGCTGCTCAGTTGATTCATAAGCCTCCTATGATGTATGCACAGTATTAACAGCTTAGCTGAAATCTAATACTATATCCAACACATGCTCTCAATCTAGTTCTTAATTATCCACTCAAAAGAAATCAATCAGATTAGATGGCATGATCTTCCTTTGGTAAAACCATGTTCCCTTGGACCATGCAACCCATTGGATTCTAGGACATTCACTAACTTTTCCTTTGCAATGCCTTCATTACTTTTCCTACCATCAAGGTAAGGCTTACTGGCCTGTAGTTTCCTACTTGTTCTCTGTTACTACTTTTGAGAAGAGGAACCACATCCTCTCTTCTCCAAACCCATGGAACCTTCCCGGCCTCCAATCATCTTTAAACGTATTCTTTAGAAAATCCACCAGAACCTTTCAGAGCTCTCTCAGTATCTTTTGATGTATCTCATCTGATCCCATGTCTTTTTCCCCCCTTTTGGTTTGAAAGTTGTTCAGATACATGAATGGTGTGGTATGTACTCCACTGCCATACATAACTTGTCCATCATCTGAGGTCTGTCTTTCCAATTTTCTTCCATGGACACAGAACTATTTGTTTAGCAGTTCAACTTTTTCCCCATCATTATCCACACATTTGTCCTCAGCACCTTTGAATCTTGTAACTCCATCTCTGTTTTTCCCTCTCCCCAATATACCAGACTTGAATGGTGTGGTACAGTGGGGGAAATAAGTATTTGATCCCTTGCTGATTTTGTAAGTTTGCCCACTGACAAAGACATGAGCAGCCCATAATTGAAGGGTAGGTTATTGGTAACAGTGAGAGATAGCACATCACAAATTAAATCCGGAAAATCACATTGTGGAAAGTATATAAATTTATTTGCATTCTGCAGAGGGAAATAAGTATTTGATCCCCCACCAACCAGTAAGAGATCTGGCCCCTACAGACCAGGTAGATGCTCCAAATCAACTCGTTACCTGCATGACAGACAGCTGTCGGCAATGGTCACCTGTATGAAAGACACCTGTCCACAGACTCAGTGAATCAGTCAGACTCTAACCTCTACAAAATGGCCAAGAGCAAGGAGCTGTCTAAGGATGTCAGGGACAAGATCATACACCTGCACAAGGCTGGAATGGGCTACAAAACCATCAGTAAGACGCTGGGCGAGAAGGAGACAACTGTTGGTGCCATAGTAAGAAAATGGAAGAAGTACAAAATGACTGTCAATCGACAAAGATCTGGGGCTCCACGCAAAATCTCACCTCGTGGGGTATCCTTGATCATGAGGAAGGTTAGAAATTAGCCTACAACTACAAGGGGGGAACTTGTCAATGATCTCAAGGCAGCTGGGACCACTGTCACCACGAAAACCATTGGTAACACATTACGACATAACGGATTGCAATCCTGCAGTGCCCGCAAGGTCCCCCTGCTCCGGAAGGCACATGTGACGGCCCGTCTGAAGTTTGCCAGTGAACACCTGGATGATGCCGAGAGTGATTGGGAGAAGGTGCTGTGGTCAGATGAGACAAAAATTGAGCTCTTTGGCATGAACTCAACTCGCCGTGTTTGGAGGAAGAGAAATGCTGCCTATGACCCAAAGAACACCGTCCCCACTGTCAAGCATGGAGGTGAAAATGTTATGTTTTGGGGGTGTTTCTCTGCTAAGGGCACAGGACTACTTCACCGCATCAATGGGAGAATGGATGGGGCCATGTACCGTACAATTCTGAGTGACAACCTCCTTCCCTCCGCCAGGGCCTTAAAAATGGGTCGTGGCTGGGTCTTCCAGCACGACAATGACCCAAAACATACAGCCAAGGCAACAAAGGAGTGGCTCAGGAAGAAGCACATTAGGGTCATGGAGTGGCCTAGCCAGTCACCAGACCTTAATCCCATTGAAAACTTATGGAGGGAGCTGAAGCTGCGAGTTGCCAAGCGACAGCCCAGAACTCTTAATGATTTAGAGATGATCTGCAAAGAGGAGTGGACCAAAATTCCTCCTGACATGTGTGCAAACCTCATCATCAACTACAGAAGATGTCTGACCGCTGTGCTTGCCAACAAGGGTTTTGCCACCAAGTATTAGGTCTTGTTTGCCAGAGGGATTAAATACTTATTTCCCTCTGCAGAATGCAAATAAATATACTTTCCACAATGTGATTTTCCGGATTTAATTTGTGATGTGCTATCTCTCACTGTTACCAATAACCTACCCTTCAATTATGGGCTGCTCATGTCTTTGTCAGTGGGCAAACTTACAAAATCAGCAAGGGATCAAATACTTATTTCCCCCACTGTATATACTCCACTGCCATACATAACTTGTCCATCATCTGAGGTCTATCTTTCCAATTGTCTTCCATGGACACAGAGCAGAACTATTTGTTTAGTCACTTTCTTCTCATCATCATCCACACATCTGTCCTCAGCACCTTTGAACCTTGTAACTCCAACTCTGACCTATCTCTCTCCCCAATATATCAGTAAAGAAATTTTCTCTGTGCTATCTGAACGGCAAAGTGTTGGAATGCCTTGAACAGTTAACATGATGGCTTTGTGTGGACATTTCTCTGTGAAGGTTTGGGGTGGAAAGACAGGAGGAAGAATGTTCTTGGTTTTGTATGTATATGTATATGTGTGTGCGTGTATATGGGAGGGTTTATATGCAATGTGTGTGTATTTGGAGTTGTGTCTGTTAGGGTGTAGAGGATATATAATATAAAAACTGCTTTGATTATAACCACAGAAAGACAATATATCAAATCCCATCCCTTTCCCTTCCTTTTCCTTTATAATACATGTATTTTTCTGGGTCAGGTGGTTGTTGGTGTCTTTCTGTACATGGGGCAGTATATTTAAGGAAGTTACTAAGTGTGAGAGTTGCACATGTGTCTGAGAGAGTGAGTTATCTATTTGTATTTGTGGCATGGAGTATGGGTGTGGGAGGACTCTCTATGGAGCTGTATTTCTATGTGTTTACATGCATGGTAAGGATGTGTATGATTAGAAAGAGTGTAAGGGGACATTTCTTTCACCTTTACCCTTGATGTGTGATTACCATGTTGCTCCACTTTAAAGCTAATAAGTAGAAATATAACAAAAAAAAGGAAAATAAGGTGATATTGTTTTTATTGGATGAACAATTCATTTTTGACAAACTTTCAAAGGTAGAATCTTCTTCAGATAGGCTCTGAACAAAAGTTGATAATGTAAAAATCTCTCTCTCTCTCTCTCTCTCTCTCTCTCTCTCTCTGTATATATATATACAGTATATATATATATATATATATATATATATATATATATATATATATATCTAGATAGATAGATAGATAGATATAATAGAACATGGAAAGCATTCCAATGACAGTCTGGAGTGGGGGAGGGGCAGAGCAACATTTGGTATCACCTGTAGCCGCATTTCTCCAAACTGCGGATCCATCTTTGAGTGACAGGTTTACTGTTATCTACGGCCTCATTCCCTGTCACTTCCAGTTCTTCGAGTTGGAAGGATCTGGGCTTCCCCTACCATACATGACTCAGTCCCAAAGCTACTGACTCCACTTTCAGTGACAGGGCCTGGACCACACATTACCCTCTGCTTCACTCACTTGTTGCCTCCAACAGTCTTCCTCTTTAGTTGGCAGAGCTTGGGTTCCTTTCTATCTCTGCAAATACAAGCTTTTACAATGTGAATATGTTTTATGTAAGTGTGGTTGTGAATGCATGCATACATATGTGTGTGTAGCCATGCATGCATAGATCGACAAATATGCATGAATGGGTAGATACAAGCAGATAGACCCTCAACAATAAGAGTGCTAGTATGATGTTTATTTCCAAAAAACACGGAAAGATTGGAAAACTCAAAATTTTGTAAAATTGATGCACTATCAACAGTGGCCAAATGTGAAAGAAAGAAAACTTTATCTCAATGTCCACTGCATACTCATTTTATAATTCATGATATTGAATACTTCTATTAAAGAATACACAAAAGAGACAACAGATGTAATGTTGCAAGAGTTGGTGCTAGTGATCTCTTGTGTTCCTGAAGTGCACTTTTTTGTGTTTAGTCACAGACTCAAGCATAAGTACATAAGTAATGCCACAATGGGAAAAGACCAAGGGTCCATCGAGCCCAGCATCCTGTCCATGACAGCGGCCAATTCAGGCCAAGGGCACCTGGCAAGCTTCCCAAACGTACCAACATTCTATACATGTTATTCCTGGAATTGTGGATTTTTCCTAAGTCCATTTTAAACTCTGCCAAGCTAACAGCCTTCACCATGTTCTCCGGCAATGAATTCCAGAGTTTAATTATACGTTGTGTGAAGAAACATTTTCTCTGATTTGTTTTAAATTTACTACACTGTAGTTTCATCGCATGCACCCTAGTCCTAGTATTTTTGGAAAGCATGAACAGACGCTTCACATCCACCTGTTCCACTTCACTCATTATATATATATATATATATATACACACACAAGGTACTTTGGGCTCCTTTTACAAAGGAGTGCTAGCATTTTTAGTGTGCTAAAAATAAGAATGTGCAAAGCCCAAGAGATGCTCATATATTCCTATGGACGTCTCTAGCATTTAGTGTATGCTAAAAATGCTAGCGTTCCTTTGGAAAAGACCCCCTTTGTTTTCCATAACTCTTTTCCTATTGTAAGGTCTTTCAGGGCACATGAACTGACTCTTCTGCTGAAGGCAATGTAGGCAATGCATCATACCATTTCAGTTCACTGTTGCACAATAACTGTGGCAATAGAAGCCATTGTATAATGTCTTAAATGGATAAATACAGACAGCAGCTGCAGTTATCTCATCAATATTTTCTCTCCCCTTCAATGGACAGATCTTCTGTTAATAGGAGCATAAAATCCTCCATATTTGTCTATCAGCACTATTGTTTTAGCACATGGGGCTAGATTCTATATATCACACCTAAAAAATCCGTGTGGAAAAAAATGCACCTAGGCATATTTTATAAAGTACGCCTAAATTTTGGTGAGGTTTATAGAATATGCCGAGTGGCTGTCCATGTGACTAAATTTAGTTGTGGGAATTTGCGCCAAGTACAACTTGGTGTAAATTCTGGTACTAAATTAGGTGGGACCGGGTACATTCTATAACAATGTGCATAGGTTTTAGAAAAGCCCATGGTCATGCCCCTTTTCAGATATGTGAATTAGAATTTAGACCCATTACTTTCCAGAATACACTTAGTTTTGTGTGTAAATACTAATTAGTGCCAATAATTGTTAATGGGTGGCGGTAAGGGCTCCCACCGAAATGGGCATGCGGTAAGGGCTTTACTTGCCGCATGGTCATTTCCTGCAAGAAAGTGAGACTTTCCTTTTACCAGCTGCAGTAAAAGGGGGCCTCAGTGCATGTGTAAAGCATATGCTGATGCCAGCTCTGGCCCCCTTTGCCGCAGCTTGGTAAAAGAGACCCTAAGTGACTGGTACTCAAAAGAGTATATCTAAATGATGCTAAATACCAAGGTTCACAGATGGCTTGTTACTGACTCAGCACAAGCTAGAAAGGACTGCCAGTGA
This sequence comes from Microcaecilia unicolor, assembly GCF_901765095.1. Lineage (NCBI taxonomy): Eukaryota > Metazoa > Chordata > Amphibia > Gymnophiona > Siphonopidae > Microcaecilia > Microcaecilia unicolor. Next base: position 77,486,320 of record NC_044037.1, read on the forward strand.
TTATCAGAAATTACTTAACAATAGGCCCCTTTTACCAAGCTGTGGCAAAAGGGAGCCTGTGTTGGCGTTGATGCGTGTTTTAAACATGCCGAGGCCCCCTTTTACTGCAGCCGGTAAAAAGGCCGGCCTCGAGGAAATGGCCGGGCAGCAAGTAAAGCACCTGCCGTGCAGCCATTTTGGGGGCAGACCTTACTGCCACCCATTGAGGTGGCGGTAAGGGCTCCCACACTAACCCGACGGTAACCGGGCAGCGCGAGGTACTGCCTGATTACCTCTGGGTAGTATCTGGCACTACAAATTTGCATAGACCCGGAAATGACGGCACAGTAGGGGTGGGAAGTACCATCAGGCTGTTGCAGTAGCCTGGCGGTACTTCCTAAATTACCGCCACTTAGTAAAAGGAGCCCAATGTTTCTAGGATAAATACAAAAAACGTACATCTCAAAGAAACATCCAACAATTGCCACTATAATAGTATCTGGTTAACATTTAGGCTGCATTTCTATCTTAGGGTCCTGAGTTCTTTCAAGTGATTTTTTTTTGCAATAGAAAGTAGGCTCTTGCTGTCACATTTTCCTTGTCAAACCACTCTATGGAGGCCCTTCGATGTTCTTGTTTCTGCTCTTAGATCCTCAATTTCTGCAAAACTCTGACCCTGACCTATTTTCATTCTTTTTTGTCCTATGTGCAAAGTATTTGGGAACTTTATATAAATGTTGTTGCTGGATAAATCAAGATCAGGTATACATATGATGCATCACTTCATATGTAATGAGTTTATCTTGTTGGGCAGCCTGGATGGACCATACTGGTGTTTATATTCTGCCATCTACTATGTTATGTTCCTGGTACTTTTCTTTGTTTCTACTAATGTTGATATTGCTTTATTAATGTTGAGGCTGGTTGATCCCTCTTCTAGTGCCTTTGGAATTTTGTTCCAATTTTTGTGTTACTCTGCCCTTTTTCATGCACCTTAAAGTCTTTATGCTAATGTTTAATATTCTTTGCCCGTCTCTTGGAGTCATGAGGTCTTGATCTATTTCACTGCTGTCACATCTGTGGCAGATGTCTGCCAGTAACCTTTAAGCAAGTTGAACTGAAAATAGAATGATACCTTCCCCCTTCCCCCACACACTATAATTGCTTGTTTAATTAAATGTAATGAACCCAAATGATCAGAAGAATTAGAAAATTGAAAATGAACCAAACAGGTGATCAAACTGAGAAGAACCATCAATTGTCTTGCCCATCCCTACTCATCAGTCTTCAATTGTGACAATCCATAGTACTGAACAACCTCCTACTGCACAGATTTTCATATTTTGTCAGCATCATGCAGAGTTTATGCATATTTTGCCATTCTTCTGTTTCTCCCATTCTTTCCTAAGAAGTAATAAGAAACAGCTGTTCACAGCTGTTTAAATAGGGGAGTATGGTGATTAAAGTATAGGTAATTGATTTTAGCTTCTTGCCCTTACTTCAGCACAGGCATGCTCTGTGAACCTTCCCTATCTTATTTCAAGTGTTGATTATCTGATGAACAATTGTATAGATCACCTATGCATGGAGGTCAAATAAGTGCCCATTTTGGACTATTTTATAAAGACATACAGTAGGTGCCACTATATTATTATAAAATAGAAGAAATCCCGTATAAAATGGCAGACATCCTAAAGAAATTCTTGGAGCTGCATGCACTTGTGGTAACACAGCCTTACCCTGTTAATCCTCAATGTATTTATTTTCTTATGTTATCAGATGTGCAAAATGTATTGATTTTTGTACTAATGCACTCAATTATTGTTCCATTAACAGACTAATAGTTTCATTTTATGTTTACCACTTTTGCATCTCTTCATTATATATATATATATATATATATATATATACATATATATATATATATATATATATATACATTTATTGACATTACACCCACTATTACTAATACATATAAACTAAGAGATACCAGATAACATTCCAGTTTTTAACTTCTCATATTACCATATGAGGGAAATATATTGATGTTTTATGATGTTGTTTATTGCTTTATCATCACCCTTCATTATTGTATTTTATTTTCTCTTTTATATTTATTAACTGTACAAATCTCTATTGTATCAATCATTACTAATCCATACATGTTAGGAAGTTCTGGATATACTTTATTCACTACATTTTTAACTACAACGTTGTTAGATAGCCCAAATTACATGATTGGAATTTATATATTGTTTTTTGATTGCATATAGTTTAGAAATATTGTTGAATAACAACTTGTGGTCCTATAAAATAATATACTGTTCACATTAATGGACCAAACATGCAAATGAGATTACTTTCATCTTTTCTTTCCACTTTTTTCTCCATTATTTTTAGAGTACATTTAAGGCAGCACCCTCCCCCCTTTTTTTAATTCCTTCTCTCATTTTGTTTTGGTATTTCATTCAACAGTTCAATATTGCATGAATTTTTTCTTTATGCACACTTTTTCTATAAAATTAATCCCTATATATCATATATACCAACTTCTAAAACTAGATACATTATTTATATTTTTATGGCATATAATTACTCACCAAAACTTTTTATATTACTAGATGTTATATACTGTGTAATGTTCAAGTATTTCCCACCATATTTTGATAACCGGGTCCAGTTTGTGCTCATTAGGTTTAATTTTGAGCTGGGTTCAACTTTAGAGTATGGTGATACTCACCAAGTTTAATTTTGTACCCCTTTATCCTCAGTTTTTTTTAGACTCATTTTGAAATTAGAAATTGTGAATTGAGTAAATGGTGCACTGTTCTTATATTTCCTAACATATTTATGGGCTGCACTAGTGTATGTGTGTGTTTTGGGCGTGCACAGATCCGTTTTTTACAGTGTCTGTAAAAAAGGCCTTTTTAAAATTTTTGCCAAAAATGGATGTGCTTCAAAATAAAAATTGGCACACTTCTATTTTAGGTCTGAGACCTTACCGCCACCCATTGACTTAGCGGTAAAGTCTCACACAGTAAGCATGAGGTAATCATCTATGCGTGTAGAATGACGATTACTGCTCAGTTTCCGCTGCGCGCAGGCAAATAAACATGATTTTCCAGCATGCATAGCAGATGCGTATAAAAAACAAAATTATCACTCAGACCACGCGATAGCTGGGCGATAACTCCAATTTGATGTGTGTTGGGTGTGCTTAGGTGCCTACGCGGCTTAGTAAAAAGGCCCCTTAGAGAATCGGACTCCTCTTTCAACACTTTTGCTCTTCAAGGGCTTATTTTATTGGCACACAGCTATGGAATGCATTGCCCAAATTCTTAAAATCAACTCAGAACCATCTAAATTTCAGTAAATTACTGAAGACATCCTTATTCCAGAAGGCTTATCCTCCAGACTCAACTTAAGTTACTGCTTTTTTGTCACAGCAAAATGTTTGGCCCTTGTTGATCTTTTATTATCTCATATTATCTTTGTTGTTTTATAAGATACCTATACTTTACATTGTTTAACTGTATTTTACTGAACTGTAGTCTGCCCTATGGTATTGTGTAAGCCACATTGAGCCTGCGACTAGTGGGAAAATGTGGGGTATAAATGTGTTAAATAAATTTTTGGTTTGGTTTAGCGTTTTTAGGATCACATCACTGGCAATATTATAATGACATCCTTATGACTTCATTTACGTTCTACTGACTGGCTTTTAAATTTCTCGACGAAGTTAATGCTCACCTTTCAATTCTGGAATTAAGATTCTCAGCGGTAAGAAGACATTTGTGTGTTTGGTGGTTCACAACTTTTATTATTGACTGTTTTTTTTAGTTTCTAACTTTTTTCTTTTGATTTTGACATGCACAGTATATTGCTTCCTTACTCATGGGTCCCTTTACTAAGCTGCAGTAAAAGAGGGCCTGTGCTAGCATTAGCACATGTTTTTGATGCATATTGAGGCCCCGCAGTGGGTAAAAGAATGACTTTTTTCTCCAAAAGAAATGGCCATGCGGTAAGCAAACCACTTGCTTCGTGGTCATTTTGAGGGGAATCACTTACCGACAGGGGTGTAGCCAGACTTCGGTGGGAGGGGAGTCCAGAGCCCAAGGTGAGGTGGCACATTTTAGCCCCCCCAGCATCGCCGACCCCCTGCCATTTTTGATCCCCCCGCCCGCTGCCACCGCAACCACCAAAAACAACTTTGACCCCCGCCTGCTGACGACCCTCTCGACCCCCCCTCCCACCGCCAACCTTCCCCCGCCACTGCCGTCGCCTACCTTTGCTGGCACGTTACGTGCAGGATGTCAGACTCACAGAAACAGAATGAAGACTTGCGCTGGAAGAAGAGAATCTCGGCTGGTGGGGGTTGGGGTCCACCACCAGCATAGATAGCTGACGGGGAGGGTTGGCGGCGGGAGGGGTGGTCGAAAGGGTTGTCGGGAGGGGAGTCCAGGGCCAAATCTATGGGGGCCCAGGCCCCCGTGGCCCCACATAGCTACACCACTGCTTACCGCCACCCATTGAGGTTGCGGTAAGGACTCCAGCGCTAACCTAGCGGAAACTGGGCAGCACTGATTACTGCCGGGTAAGTATCGGTACTACAAAGTAGAAAATATTTTTGTAGTGCAGAAATGGTGCGTGCTGGGGGTGGGAACTACCGCTGGGTTCCTGTGGTAACCCGGTGGTAGTTCCAGATTGGCATGTGGCAAGCCTGTTGCCACGCACCAACCCTTTAGTAAAATGGCCCATAAGTGCTTAACGCCCCTTAGTAAAAGGGCTTCATAGTAATTGATAATGTATAACATACAAGAGAACCTATAAACCTTAATATAGGGGAGGTGTTATTCCACTTTTATGATACATTTGCCCTCTTTGCCTCCTTTTTCAGACATAGGATATGAATATTTTGTTTTTCTTTGACTCAGCAAATGCAATTTGCCAAAAAAATTCTTCCAAGTTTCAAATGGTAGCTAATTGAACTGCTAGTGAATAAATTTCCATCTCACAAGTTCTTTCTGGGTAAAATAAATTGCAAAATAGTATATTAAAAGCTGATGCTTCTAAGTTGTCTAATACATATCTATTTTAACTAATTTGTTGCTCTATTACAGTGTAAAAAATGTATTATTTGCATAATGTCAATCAGCCTGGCAGCTGTCACTATGCATAGGAAGGGATGCATATTACATGTTCTATAAAAATAGAAAAATAGTATTCATAAATGGATTTTTTCCTTTGGCATTTTCACAGATAAATATATAGTTAATTTTTGGAATAATATAGGGGTCCTTTTACTAAGCTGCAGTAAGCATTAACACATGCTTGCCATAGGAAAAAAGGGCAAGCGGGGTTCACTCAAGTATCCCACAGCAATTTTTGCATGTGTGCGCACTGCCCACACGCTAAAAAGTGAAACTTATTTTTTAGTGCTGGGGTCAGGTCTGGGGCAGAGAGCGAGTGTTTTCTGTGCCAATTGGCTAGTGCAGCTACATTGCTGCATGCTGACCGATTAACACATGGTTAGAGCATGAGTCCTTACCACTTACATAATGGGTGGCAATAGGGACTCATGTACTAATGACCATGTGCTAATACCAAAATTAGCATGTGGTCATTAATACAGAAAATGGAAAAATTGGCTACTTTACCCCAGAGGCGTAGCTAGGTGGGGCCACGGGGGCATGGGCCCCCACAGATTTAGCCCTGTACCCTTCTATGTTCGACCCCCCCCCCCCACCGCTTTCAAACCCCCCTACTGCCGCCGACCCTGCCCCGCCGCCGCCAGGTTGGCAGCTGGGGGAGGTGGGCTAAAATGTGCCCCCTCACCTTGGGTTCTGGACCCCCCTCCTACCGAGGTCTGGCTACGTCCCTGCTTTACCCCTGTAGTAAAAACGGCCTTAGAATGCGGGAATGACCCGTATAAGCATGCGCTAAGGCCACTTTTCACCAGAGTTTGGTAAATGGGCCCCATAGTGTGGCTACCATGTCAATCCACTTAGTTATGTGTAGCAATCAGATGAATTCTGTAGTGATGAGCAGTAGCGTAGCCAGAGTTTAATTTTAAATGGGCCTGGAGGTGGACTGGGTGGGCACAGGCCTCGCATTTCCTCTCCACCCGCTACCCCCCCCCCCCCCCCCCCCCCGCGACAGCCCCCTGCACATGGTCAGTTCTGGTCATTTTTACTGACCTAAAGCGCCGTCATCGGAGCCTCTTTTCAAGTGCGTCCCGCCTACTCTGCAACTTCCTGTTTTCCGCAAAGGTGAGACGCAGGGATGTGCCTGAGAAGAGGCTCCGACGACACGCGCTGGCAGAAGGCTGGTTATGGGAATCGCCGGTGCTGGAGGGAGAACGGCGCTTCAGGGCAGTAAAAGTGAGCAGACCACATGGACGGGGAGAGCGGGCAGAAGAGGCTGGGCGGGCCTGGAGCAAAAGTGGCTGGGCCTGGGCCTGGTCCTGTCCAGGCCCACCCGTGGCTATGCCTCTGGTGAAGAGGCTGGCTAAGTCCTCAATGCGGGTACTGTGCTTCTGTCTTACATCATCAACAGTGAGGCAAACTGGTAGAAGGTCCAAGAAAGTTGTAGAACAATAGAAGTGCCTAGTATAATTAGTAGGATGGCTCTGGTGGAAGCAGAAACCCTCTAACAGACAATCTGTCCAGTATAGTGTCTTAGGTCTGAATCTCTCACCTCTGACCCTTAATCTGTGATAGAGAACCTTCTTTGATAAGCCTGAACAATATAGGACTCAGAAATAAGTATAAAGCCTTGCTTAGTCACCCAGACTGGCCTATTCTGGAAAGATAGGCTCCACCTTAACCAGGGTGGACCCAGGCTGCTGGCATCAACATTTAAAAAGGAGATAAAGCAGCTTTTAAACTAGAAACTGAGGGAAGGCTGGCAGTCATTTAAAAGCACATGGTTCGGATCAAGGCATTGTGACCTCACTCTCAAGAGTTTAAACTCACCCTACTGTACCCAATAAGATTACCTCAGATGAGTTTAAACTAAAACAGGAAATACGATATACAAGTATTAAACTAACTCCGTACCTCTATTTCTATTAAATAGGGTAGGAAATGTTCTAAAAAAATGTAAGCTCAGAGATGAAAATGAGTTGTACAGTAAAATTTAACATTTATTGTTCTTTGTAGATTTCAAGTAGCAGTGTAACAAGATAATTATAACGGATTTTCCACAAAGAAAACTTTTATCAGATAAGTATGAATATGTACTACATAAAACTTTTTCAACTAATGTAGTATGAATTAAAATTAAATCATAAGAATGATACTTTGTATATATATATATATATATATATTTTTTTTTTTTTTACAGTTGAAGCAGATAAGTATATAAACCTTTTATTGTATTTGTCTCCCTTTTTTTCTTTTCCTTCCCCAACGTTACTGCTGCCGCCTCTCGGATGCTCAATACAGCCTCGTTACAGCCACTATGTCGCCAATGCGCATCGACGCCGTGACTTCCGCCCTCAACTCCCCACCACTGCTGGCTTCCCTATAGCCCACCGATGCAGCGAGAAACTGCTCTGCCCCTCAATCGCCAGACCCACAGCATCACTCTGGGCCCGCCTCCCATACAGCAGCTTTCCAACTCCAGTTCAGCCTCCAATGCTGCCGACGCTCTCTCCTCCCCCCCCCACCTGATGCCTGGACCTCGCCGCTCAGCCACGGAACACCCTCCAGGTAAAAAATTTTAAGCCTTCAGGGTTAATCTTTCAAAGATATCACCAAAGCAAGGAAGATAGGACATCCAATAGCGAGGTTGAAATAGATACCATAGTAGACCAGGGGGCTTATTTTCAAAGAACTTAGACTTACAGAGCTCCATATGTTAATATGGGGCTCATTTTCAAAAGAGAAAAAAGTCTAAAAAGTGGCATAAAGCAGCATTTAGACGTTATTCTCAGAAAAAAACATCCAATTCAGTATTCTTGAAACCCATTTTCCAGACTGTTTTCTATGCTGTTCACCTGCAGTGCATCCAAATTTCAAGGGGGCTTGTCAGAGCCATGTTAAGGGTGGGTTTTGGGTGTTCTGAAGACTTGGATGGTTTTCAGTCATAATGGAACAAAATAAAAATGTTTTGAGCTATACCTGTTTTTAGAATGAATAAGCCACAAAAAGTGCCCTAAATGACCAGATAATCAATGGCGTAATAAAGGAATTACCCCCTTACTCCCTCAGTAGTCACTGACCCTTTCCCACTCCCAAAAAATGTAAAATAAACAGTGCATACCAACCTCTATGACAACCTCAGATGTTATAGCCAGTGCATTGTGGAGAAGGGGACCCAGGTTCATAATCAACCCTAACTGTTACACTTGTTGTGGAAGGTGTCAGCCTCCCAAAACCCACCAAAACCTACTGTACCCACATATAGCTGACACCTGCAGCCATAAGGACTATTGTAGCTGGCCCCAACTTGAAGTTCAAATATGATAACATTTGCACCATGGTGATGAAGTATACAGCATCCAGTTCTAATATAGAGAAAATGGTAAGAAATCGCTGGGATATAATACAATCACATACAACATTCCAAAATGTTATTCTGAGGATTGTGCTTGCCAGAGGCAATAATTTGAAAGAGAGGTTGAGTCCAGATGATTTACCTGATAGAACAGGAAAACACATATATAAGACCTTTGGACATTTTAGATGTGGAACATGCCAAATTTGTACAATTACATTACAAAGATTTTTTGATGATTAAATTAATGCAAAAACATATCGTTTGAAGGGTTGCACCAGTTGTCTCACAGATTATGTGATGTATGTGATCCGTTCTTCATGTAAAACATATGGGGATGACTTCAAGACCATTTGAAGTACGGATGTTGGAACACAGATAAAATATTAATAGGATGAATAAGAAAGAACCAATAGTGGAACATTGTGTTTTGAAGAAACATTAATTTGATGACTTGAAATGTTGCGTTCTAGAGAAAGCGCAACCAATAAGAAGAGGAGGAGACCAGAAACTAAAATTACAACGGACCGAAGCGAAGTGGATATTTGAATTGAAAACTCTTGAACCGACAGGGCTAAACAGTAACATTGATTGGCATGTATTTTACTAAAAGTCTGTGATTAAAAACATTTTTCAAGAGTTATCACAGGACAATAAGATTTTTATGATGTAGCATATGATGCCAATATCGGTTTTGATTTAAATAGGCAGATCAGCATGTGACATCTGAGCGCTATTTTGACCAACATCTAAGAAGCTGGAAGAATGTGAACCAGGAGGTTGGATATTAAGCCTTGTAAGTCATATGAAAAAAGTTCTTTGAGACTTCTCTGTTTTTTATACAAACACGAATATGGTGATGTGAAGAAATATTTATAGTGGCAATATAAGACACCACAAGAGATGGGTGAAACGGTAGCCCTGTTCAACAAAAGCTAAGTGCTGCCTTATAATGACTTAGACTGATGTCCAGTTTCTATCCTCAGACACAAAAACTCCTGTAGCTTTAAATTTAATTTATATTTTGTCGTAGATTTTCTTTATATCTTTACTGTGACATTATTAACTGTGCATCAAAATTCCAATAATAACGTGTGATGATACAAAAAGGCTAGAATGCAGTGCTTATATTTAAAGAACAAAAGCTAAGTGCTGTTCTTTAAATATAAGCACTGCCTTTTGGCATTTTTGTGTCATCACACATTATTATTGGAATTTTGATGCACAGTTAATAATGTCACAGTTTAAGTCATTGCTGGTTGTTAACCCAAGGAATTGTCCTAAGGGTTTCTGAGGCCTCTTTCTCATTTAAGCAAACAAGTCTGTATAATTGTGGAGCTTGATTGAAACTGGTGTGCTTATTGTTGCCAGTATAGATTTACCATATTTTTGCTCCAGTATATGCTGCATAGTGTGTGTTGTAGTTATTCGATGCTCTCAGGTGCCCAGCAGTCTTCCTCTGGATCACTACCTGGGAAATCATTACCAGCCTCATTATTGGCCCTATGTGGTGTAAGACCAACACTTTACTTAGCTTGGTCTGTTTACTTCTATGTAGGTCTCCTTAGTAGCCTGGTCATCTCCTAGCATGTCATGGCTGCACCCTGTTTTTTGTTTTTTTTTACATTTGTACCCCGCACTTTCCCACTCATGGCAGGCTCAATGCAGCTTACATGGGGCAATGGAGGGTTAAGTGACTTGCCCACAGTCACAAGGAGCTGCCTGTGCCGCGAACTCAGTTCCTCAGGTCAAAAGTCCACCACCCTAACCACTAGGCCACTCCATTAGAGGCAGGAACATCTGCTGCAGATAGGAAACAATGGTTCACAGTCGATACCTTGTTGCCATACTCATGTACACATTCAATAACTGCATAGGGGCTGCAATCCTGTGCTCCTTCCTGCCAGGGTATCCAAAAGGTGTCATTTCTGATGCATCAGGTATAGCATGTGAACTCTGCTGTCAGATGGTTCAGGCTTTCAATATGATGCGTGATGAACTTTGCACATTCAAAATCATCCAATTCATAAGGCCACAGATCTGTACTAGTGAAGACAGTATTGTATGCTATAGGGGCCTGAAATGTATTACATGCATGTCCATATAGGCCACAATCAGCATGCATGCATATGTGCCATTTGTCGGTCCCTGCCCACACCATAGGAAAATAGGACATGAATGAGGCTCACTTGTCTAAAGGGAAGCCACCTTTCCAAGAGCCCTGACAGATTATCACTTCACATCTCTAGTAGGGTTGTGGTTGATGGATTTCTGATGCTTATAAATGGTAATGGGGTACGATTGGTGCAAACCTGTACTTTACAGTTGTTCTCATGTTTATTTTCCTCCCCTCCCCACTATTGATAGTGTATTTTTCTCTTTCCTTAATCTTGAAGTAATTTGCTGCGCCTCTCTCTGTCCATCTATCTTAAATTGTACACCACTCAGACATTTGCTTGATGAGTGGGATAAAAAGTTATAAATAAACTTGAAACTTGAGATATTAGGGGTGGTTATGCAGCAGGCAAAATATGTACATATTTTAATAGGATGGTAATGGTGTTTTTATCAGGCTGTGTATAGGAAGGGGAGGGAATCTTTATGTACATACCTTGCTAGTTGGTGCTGCTCTATGTTCCTGAGGGTGGGGAAAGGAGGAGTTATGCTTAAGGCTTATACCAGTTACGATTGTTGTTGGCAGCCGTCTACTAGTGATGTCATGATGCCTCTCTGGGTTCGTATGAGCTCTATGGCAATGAGGGACATGTTGTGATTAGACCGGTTGGCTGTTACAATATTGATTGTCCATGTATGGAATATGTAGGGTTGCTTTTTCACAGGTGTTGCTTTATATAGCTATTCTGGGAAGATTGCTATGTGCTTTAGATAAGGGCCCTACATACTGGTCTGCAGTCTGTTGCAAGGTGCCTTTACACTGTATGGTGTATTTGAGAAAGGGAGTATTTGAATGAGAAGCACCAGGAGAACAAGGGATGCCACATTCTGGAACATTGTTCTACCAAGTGGGCAATCCCAGGATACCCACTTTTTTGCATGCAAGCAGAGCTTTTAGTTTAATATCTGCAACTTTTCTCTTAGCAGGTATGCAACGGTGGTGCCTCATATGACTGGGCACCTGGCTTCACGTCATTGGAACTGTAATACATTGTTTAGATATTTTGCATGAGGCCCATCAAGTTCAAAAATATCTTAGAAGCCTTGCTACATATATTATTGTGTGGTTTGAAATTTCTAGAGGACTTCTGGATAATTGGGCTGATCTGGTCCAGTAGTGTCGCTATATGAATTAGCTGAGTAGCTAATGAGCTCTAGTGGCCACCAGACTCTTCCTCTACCTCCTCTTCTCTCCATTCTTTCCCTCCTCTCTTCTTTTTCCCTCCTGCTACCTCTCTTCTTATGTTTGACCCTCCAAGATCTTGAAAACTATCATCAATGCTTTAAAGTGATTCCATAGCACAAGAGGTAATGAATGTAATTGGTAGAACCCTAAGATAATATGATCATTAAGACCCAGCCCACTCAAAACTCTAGCAACCACATTTTAAACTATCTAGAACAAATGAACATCCTTCTTAGGCAATCCTCATTCTAATGCAAACTAATAACAGCATAAAATCACGCTGTAGAAAAACATTCATATCTTACATAGCTATTGCAAATGAAAGAAAACTGCACAAAAAACCCCGTAACAATCTGTGGCTAAATAGACAGTGTCCCATCTAATACTATGCCCAAACTCTTCACTTGAACCACTATCTGCATTTCCACTCCCTTCAAAGAAACCACAGAAGGTTTCTGTACTCACAAAATCTTGGTTTTACTAGAATTTAATTGAAGATGATTTTCAAACAACCAATCCTTCACACATGATAAACAATTGGACAATTGCGTCAGTCAACATTTACAATTCCTCAGAGGTACATAAAACTAGATCTCATCAGCAAAACTTTGATAACTGACGTCCTGCACAAGCAGGATCAAATAAATGTTGAGTAAGGAGAGTAGCAACATGGAGAGGGTCAGAGTACACACCAGAAAAATGAAAAAACAGCACCTTCAAAATTGGGGCTGGTCTTTAATTCATGGACCCAACAGGGACTGTGTTTCAGTGCACAGTACCTGTGACAGAGGTTGTCTGAGGAAATAAACACAAAAAAACAATAAGCTCAACATAAGAATTAAAACTGATATAGTGACCAAGGATATCTTGCCTTGTAGCACTCTTGATTGGTGGTCTTTAAAGGAATGGTGGCAAGCTAAAACAATGCAGCTTGAGATTCCCCACAATACAAGGGATAGCACCTTAAGCATGCTAAGCAGTGGTGCCAGGTTTTTCCTTTTGCAGCAACATTCTGTTTACCTGCTTACCTCTTACTTTCCTGGATTAGGAAATGCAAGGGCAATCGGTTGAGAAAGTCTTTACAACCTCCTGTTCTTCCCAATATTTGTCCTTTGAATCAACATTTTACCCAGCACAGAGAGCAATAAATCAATCCATTTCATAGCCTGCTTGAACCAGTAACCATTGAAGGAAGAACGGACCAGACCTATGGTCCAGACATCTTGAGTCTGGATATAAGAAGCCCTCCTCCACAATTTAGAGCCACAAGCTCTCCATCCCTTGAAGTATAGTGGCATCCTCCAGAAGAAAAGAAGTGCACAGCAGGAGAGATAAGTGCAGACACACTTAGTACAGATGAGGATGGCTTTCTAGAACAACTAAGTATTAACGGTGTGAAAGAGCAACCCCTGTAGGAGTTGGGAGTTGTTGGGTCACTTTTGCTTCTTGAAGGACAGTTAGTGTCAGAAGGAATCTCTTGGCTCAATGTTGCAAGTACTATTCTGAAATCAATTATTAAGAAACCTCCTATTATGTCACTTGAATCAATATGGTTGACAATATCTGACTTACATAAGACATTGGTTTCTACTTTTACTATTACTACTACTTATCATTTCTATAGCACTACTAGCATAGGTGTCAGTGGCCCAGCTGTTTGTAGAGGCTAAAGGGGGAAGGTTCAGGGGTGGGGCCATGAATGGGCCCTACATCCATAATTGTCTGACAACACGCAGAATAAAGAGTAAGTAAAAGGGAAGGGAAGGAAGTTGCTGGACTAGAGTGGAGAGTGCTAAGGGTGTCCATCTCAAACAGTGAAAAGTACCACCCTAATTAGTGAGATTGAAGGCTAGTGAGTGAGGGTTGTCTCGCAGTGCATTCGGTATATACAATTTGTCATGGTGGAGAAAAGACTGAGTCCTAAGAAAAGGCTGCTGGTTATTGACAAGGATGCCTTCATGGTCATATAAAATGATTTATATATCATAAATGACATATCATATTTTAAACTTAATCATTTCATGCATTTATCAACACTAAACCACATACACATAATGGAACAATTCAACATCAGATCCTGCAAAATATTCTAAAACCATGTCTGATGTTATGACAAATTAAAATTAAATTAAAGTGTTGATGTCACCTCAGTAAGGCCAACACTCATTCCCTTCACTGCATAAACTTCTGCAAGCACACTCAGAACCTTACTGTACCATAACAACACTAACTCTCGGGCCTCAAAGAGCAACAACCTTAGGCATGAAAAGGCAGCATTGTAAATATTATACTGGGTGAGCCCTAACACACCAATACACCACCCAATGTGAAAGCAGAACAAATAGGGCTGCAACAAGTTGTCTACTAGGATACATGCTAGCAGAATGCCACACCTTGGTCATATACACAAAACACAGACATACCCTCAACAGTATGACACAAGGTATCACAAATCAGTAATAGAGATATGAAGGTAAAAACACTGACCTGGAAATCTCACTCTGCCTACAGCAATACTACAGCTATAGAAACTGAAATCCAAAAGATCAGAATGCACATTTCCAAAAGCTAATATAACAAAACAGCAAGGATGACCTAGAAAGAGTCAGAGGATCAGTGCAAAAAACTTGTAGTAGACATTAATAAAGCATATTTTTCAACTAGAAAAAATGTGCTTTATTAATGCACATGATAAGTCCATAAAGCCACAATCAAGTGGTTATAGAGTACAAACATCCAATGATTGCAAAACAGTGGTCTCAATAGGAGAGCAATGACTCAACATGGTGGAGGCAGGACCCAGCACTATCATCACCCATATATTGTGTGCTGCCTGGCACAGGGACAGCAGCCAAACAGCACAATTACCTTCATTTACTCTATTGAAGTTCATGAACTGTGACATCGAGATTTTCAGTTGGGTTATATGAATCTTGATGCTGACATTTTTGCTGAAATACAGCCATGTTGACTCTTTGATCTCCAACTGAGACCCTGTTCTGCAAACATTGGATGTTTGCACTTTATAACCACATGATTGTAGCTTTATGGACTTGTCGTGCGCATTAAGAAAGCATCCGGAAATGGATAGGGAGCTAATGAAGTGACTTGAGGAGAGGGCTAATGTGAGCATAATGACACTGGTGGAATATAAATCATACAGCAGAGTTTTGGACACATTGAAGGAGCGAGATATGGCCTTAACAGCACGTTAAAAATGTGGAGGAAAAAATAAACAATATGAGTCTGTAATAACTGGAATGCAAGTAGATAAGAGCAGCATGGATCAGTCTGTACAGCAAGTCCAACAAGTTCAAAATGTACAAACTGTTTTGATTACAAATACTTTTGCAATTAGTTTTAAGGTGGAAAATTTGGAAAATATTGTGAAAAACCTGAATTTGAGATTCTTAAATTTTCCAAAGCTGCAAGGTTTATCAGCTAAGGGTACAGTGATTTAGTATATGATGGAAGTTTGTCAGTTATTACCTTCCAACTAACTCACACTGTTTATGAAGCTGCGCTAGCGGCTGCCGCGCAGCAATGATGACACAGCCTATTCAAAGTGAATGGGCTGTCGGCATTAGCACAAGGCAGCCACTTTCATGGCTTAGTAAACAGGGAGGTAAGAAAGCTATTTGCTTAATAAAGAAGGAAATTACTGTGGACTTTTTGGAGCCTATTGTAAGTGAAACTGAGGACTCCACAGAACTGTTTCGAGCAACACTGTTGATAACTTTTTTCATCTGGGTCTGAAAGAGATTATTCCCAGATATTTCTCATGAAACACAGGAAATAATTTTTATTATTGAGGCCAGGAGTTCTTCAATTGGGGGGCCTTCTTTTTTCTGAAGTTTCTTGTAAATGCATATTTAACTATAAGACTATGAAATATCCAGCCGATATTCAGCCCACAGCAGTCAATGATTCTTTGAATGCTGGCAGCTGTAGGCAGAAATAGCCCCAGATATTAAGTGCTGGGCCATATCCAGGCACTAACACTGATTATTGGGGGACAATTTTGGAGGGGTTGGCCACTGCAAATTATGTAGGTCTTGGCCGATATTTAGCTGGGACCCACATGAGACAGTTATGTGGACCCCAGCTGAATATCGACCAGGACCTGCATAACCTTTTCTTTAGCCCCATGATCCCCCTCCTGCCCCAATGCGGCCCTCTCCTTGCCTTCCCCTTCCCCCAGCCAATGACAGTCACAACCCCCTCCTAGAGAACATTCCCCCAACCCCCAGTCTAGATAGTCCTCACTGTCCCAACCTACTATTCATGGTGGTCCAGTGGAGATAATGAAGGCAGGGGCAAAGTTCTCTTGTTCCTGCCCCTTGCAGCTACTTTCACAAAATGGCTGCCACAACCTCTCATAGCAGCTCATGGTACAGTTCCAGAAGCTGTTGTGCTAATGGTACTGTGTACTAATTACTTTAAAGGATGCAGTATATATTTTCAAGAATAAATATTATTCATGGAATAATAGTTGATAATAACTTATCACTGGAACCCCAAATAAACTCCTTGGTAAAGAAATCATTTTTACTACTGCAGACAGTATGGCAAATTTTCAAATACTTTTGAGTGGAAAATTCAGACTGGCTGTCTAAGGCTTCTTATTATCACAAATTGACTACTGTAATGTCATCTACTTAGATTGTCCTAAATATTTATTTTAAAAACTGCAAACTATACAAAACACCCCCAATCTTTTGATATTTTCAATTACTTTGGTTACCAATAGAGGCAAGGGTTTTGTGTATGTTTTATTGTATTATTTTTAAGATCATTAATGATGCTGCACCCTCCTACATGTATAACTTGATTTATTTTTCACCTGTATGTGCAAGA
Source organism: Microcaecilia unicolor (assembly GCF_901765095.1). NCBI lineage: Eukaryota > Metazoa > Chordata > Amphibia > Gymnophiona > Siphonopidae > Microcaecilia > Microcaecilia unicolor. Next base: position 77,503,016 of record NC_044037.1, read on the forward strand.
CAGTCCTTATGTAATACTTTAAGGCTACATTTCCCTAATCCAAAGGGGAAGAAATCTAAGAAACTATTTAATTCCTCTTTTGCATATCAAACTGCAAAAGCATGGAATATATGACCAATCAATTTTCGACCTTTGTCTAATTATACGGCCTTTAAAAATCTATAAAAACTTTTGATTAGTAATTATTTAATCTATAATTGAAATTGCAAGAGAAATTGTGAACTTGAGTTGTTGTTTTATCTGATATTAATTGCAACTTCCTAGATAACTATCCTATTGTTATCCACTTAGTGGAATATAAAAAGTGTTGAATTATGCAAATTAAAAATTTTGTAATTATACCATGCTGAATAATCTCACCAAATTTTCCCTATGGCAGCATAATGGCAGGGAATGTTTGGATATACAGATGAATTTGTTACATCTATAGTTCAGAAATCATCTTTGCTACTGTCCCAGTCAGCAGGTAATGTTACCTTTGATACTTTAAAAACACAGTTTGTTCAACATAGAAGAAACTTAATATGTTTGAATTTACATGAACAACAATTGATTGAATATGTAAAACAGCAAATGATCCCTAGGGGATTAAGAATTCAGAAAGACCCTAAAATCTTTCAAGATCGCAAATTGTTTTTGGAACGTTGGGCAGTTATACTTAATAGATGCTCAAGAGGTCTGATGTTATTGATAGTAGAGATGGCACAGGAAGTTACAAAGGAAGTCCAAATACAATTAGATGGAGTTTTGACACAACTACAGACCCCCACAGAGAGCGTAGAGGTGAATCCCATTAAGACAGAGGAACAGTTAAGTATGGAAATACATTCATTGGATCAATACTATTATAATTTGAAACAAACCAAGGTCAAGAAATTTACTAGAGATCAACAAGATTATGCAGTAGGTCCGATATATCCTTGGTTATGTGACCCGAATAATACCACTACGCAAGTTCCTTCCACAGTGATGAGATCAGCTAACATGGCCATTTCCTAACATTTGCCCAGTTTGGATGAAAGTATTAGTTCTATTCCTGTAGGACAATGTTTTTTACAAGGGAACTGGGGAGGTCATCAACGCAACAGAGGATAATGTAGACGGGCACAACAGTTTACTCCATAACAACAATATTGGGCAGGACCAGTAACGCGGTCCGGATTACAAAGTCATCAAATGTGATCAATCTGTTACCTGTAAATCTTTACTTCAGGTGTTAAATTATGGATTGTCTTTTGTTCCGACTAACTACCACCATAAATTCAATGCCAGAGTAGAGCTGGCACGATTCTTTTGTAATCTTCAAGTGTGGTTGTTTTTTTCTCAACAACTGGGCAGCCTGGAAGAGGGTTCTAATATTATTAATAGACCTATAGTTCGTCCTAAATCATCTTGGACCCTACTGGGCCCAATGTAGTCATACATTTCTACTTTTAAGGCCTTAGTCCTTAGGGACGTGGAATGCTTAGAACAATCGCAGATCCCACCTTTAACTAGAACAAAAAAAATTGGTATTTTTTCAAAAAATGAGCGTGAAACGGTTCAGCAATTAGCCTCTAATTCTGCCATTTTGATACGTCCAGCAGACAAAGGAGGATCTGTGGTTATACAAGACTTCACTCAATATCATAAAGAAGTCATGAGACAACTAGTGGATACCACATATTATTTACCTTTGGACCACAATCCGACTCCAATTCTCATTAAAGAAATAACAGAAATTATTCAATCTGCAGTTTCTGAGGGTATTATTATGAAAGTGGAAGCGAGATATCTTCTTAATAAAAATCCCAAAATACCAGTATTCTATACAGTTCCCATGATACACAAAAGTCTTATAAATCCTCCTGGGCGCCCCGTGGAGGGGTATAATCGAAAGGGACGCCCAAAGTTTGCAGAGGACGTCCTTGCAAAACGTCCCAGCGAGGAGGCGGGGAAACCCGTATTATCGAAACAAGATGGGTCTCCCAAACCACCATAAAACCCACTACCAACTGTACACAACTACCATAGCTCTTATGGGTGAAGGGGGGCACCTAGATGTGGGTACAGTGGGGTTCTGGTGGGTTTTGGAGGCCTCATATTTACCACCACAAGTGTAACAGGTAGGGGGGATAGGCTTGTGTCCGCCTGCCTGAAGTGCACTGCACACACTAAAACTGCTCCAGGAACCTGCATACTGCTGTGATGGATCTGAGTATGACATTTGAGGCTGACACAAAATATATATATATATTTTTATAAATCCTGTTTATTCACATCGGTACACAAGGAAACTTAAAACAACCATGTAGAATACAGTCTAAATATGTTTACATCGCATCTGTTCCTCAGATGAGACATTTCATCAACAAGCTACACATTTATCTGAACGCCTAAAAAAGGGGATACCCAGATAGAAGCATACGCCATGCCTACAAACGTGCATGGTTTGCCCAAAGTTCATTACTATTACTATTATTGGATAAGCCAGAAGAAACATTGGATAAATTTGTATATGTCTTGACAATCACTGACCTTGCCCCTCAAATAGCACATACGATTAATCATCACTGGGATGTGCTTTCATTCCATTCTGTTTTTCAACAGCATCCTTGCAAAATGCAGAGGACAAATTTGCGAGACAAATTGGTACATTCTGTTCATCATACACCTATCCCCCCATAATGCAAGTCATTGGGACATACCACTTGTGGACATTGTCAGTTCTGTGTCCAAACGATTGAAGGTTCCCAGTGGTGTCATCCTAAGAGAACCAATACAATTTACAAATGCAGGACCAATACCACATGTGAATCTATGTATGTGATATATGCCATTATATGCCCTTGCCAGAAATGGTATGTGGGACGCACCAAGAGACAGGCAAAGATCCGTTTGACAGAACATAAAAGTAGGCTTCATAAGCAGGTATTGACTGCTCCCTTGGTGATGCATTGTATGGAGAAGAAACATCAATTTGTACAACTTAAATGGCTCATTATTGATCAGGTCATTTGTTCTGTTAGGGGAGGAGACATGGACAGAGTATTAAACAAAAAAGAACAATTCTGGATTTTCGAGATGAACACGATGGTCCCCAATGGACTTCATGATTTCATAGAGTGGAATACTGTAATTTGATTTTTTTTCTTTATTTAATGTTGCATATATCTTCTTTGTAACATTTAACATGTGGAAGGGTCTGTGTTTTTTTTTTTTCCTGTACTGAAAGTATATTCATTTATTTTTCTGCATTGAAAGTATATTCATTATTCCTTCTTCTATTTTGCATTTCATGTCATATAAGGATAGCATTTGTTGTAACAAGCCTAGGGATTTAGGAGATTATATAGTATGATGTTGGTATTATCTTCAGCAAAAGCCTGTACATAGTTGGTATGTCATGACATCATTTCCTGCCTGGGAGCATAAAAAGCCTTTGATTCTAGTGAGCCATGCACTGTCAGAATAGGGGTGCTTTTCTTTCTTTTTTTCTTCTTTTTTTGTGTGAATCTTTAGAACCAACATTTCGAGTTCCTGAAGAAGATTTATTGAAACCCTGCAGAGTAGAACTCATTATGACTCTGATAAAGAAGTTTGCACATTGAGTTTGCGCATTGAGCAGTGCTGAGACGCTGAGATATCGTAACGCTGTAACGCTGAGAGATGCTGAAATAAGCTGGAATTTGTTGGGTGTGGTGCACACACTTGGCGAGATTAAATTATATGCACTTTTTTCCATTATTTAAGTTAAGAAAAGTAACATAACATTACATTGATTTAGAATGTTTGGCACATGTAGAGTGCAAATATCTGAGTTTGGGAGTGTATATTATGAGATCATACTAGTGAATATATATGGGTTAAAACTTGGATGTTAGTTGCTTGTATAGGGATAAGTTAAGATGTGCATTCATATCCACTTGTGAAATGTCATGTACAACATACATGAGTATATAAGTACAAGCAAGTAGACATTTGATCCAATTATCTCTAAATAGTCTTGATAACATTTAGAGTAAACTAGAATAAACTAGATCTGAGGATAGTATCAGGTTCTTTACTCATTATTTATAAATTTATCCATGATTTATACATTTATCGACGCATTGAGAGCCTAGAGTATATACATTCCAGTGGCGTAGCCAAGGGTGGGCTTGGGTGGGCCCAGGCCCACCCATTTTGGGCTCAGGCCCACCCATTTTGGGCTCAGGCCCACCCAGTAGCAGCACATCTATGATGTGGCTTGCAGAGATTCCCCAAGCCCCACCAGCCGAAAACTCCCAACAACTGTCCCTCCTGCATACTTTGTAAATACCAGATCTTCGCCTGCAGTGAGCAGCGACTGATACATACTGCTCGCACCAGCCCCACAGCCTTCTCTCTGATGTATTCTCGCCTATGCGGAAACAGGAAGTTACATCAGAGGGAAGGCTGTGGAGCCAACATGAGCAGTGTGTATTAGTTGCTGCTCGCTGTTGGTGAAAATCTGCTATTTAAAAAATATGCAGTGGAGGGGGTGATGTTTGAGAGACCATATGGCATGCAGGTGAGAGAGGGAGAGACCAAATCACTTGCGGAGTACTTCTGCCCACCCATCTTGGGCCCAGGCCCACCCTAAATTGGGTATCTGGCTACACCCCTGATACATTCCCAGTACTGATGATATAGGAAGGTAGAGATAAGTAAGTGGTGTGAATAGTGTGCATGAGGTTGATTGAGAATGTGATAGGATTGACCTTGTAATTAAATATTTATATATTTTCCTTTAGATTAAGGGTTTATCACTAATTATGTGAGAGCACTGATTCTGTTTGCTCACATTATATTCATAAAATTCTTTGGAGACGTTCAATGATTGAGAAATTTGTCCACCCTTAGAAGCAGAATTTACCTTTCAGTACTGCTTCGCTTGGGTGAGTTAACACTCATAGAACCTCTCCTTCACATAAAATTTATTTTGTCTTTTGAGGTCAATCCTCTCACATTTCTCTATAAGATAGTACTCTGGAGGGGCATAATCAAACAGCGTCGGCGAAATCGATGGCCAGCCATCTTCGGGGCTGGCGCCATAATGGGCGGAGCCAAGCGTATTTTTCAAATACGCTTGGTGCCAGCCAAATCGCTTGTCGGGTTTAGAATAAGATCGCCGGGTTTAGATGAGATGGCCAGCTTCATTTTCTAGCCATAATGGAAACCGGACCCGGCCATCTCGAACCCAGCGAAATGCAAGGCATTTGGCCGTGGGAGGAGCCAACATTTGTAGTGCACTGGCCACACTGACATGCCAGGACACCAACCGGGCACCCTAGGGGGGCACTTAAAAAATCTTTAAAAAAAACTAAATTAGCTTCCAGGTGCATAGCACCCTTACCTTGTGTGCTGAGCCCCCCCAAATCCCCCCCAAAACCCACTGCCCACAAGTCTACACCATTACCATAGCCCTAAGGGTTGAAGGGGGGCACACGTGGGTACAGTGGGTTTTGGAGGGCTCAACATTAACCACCACAAGTGTAACAGGTAGGGGGGGGAGTGGGCCTGGGTCCACCTGCCTGAAGTGCAGTGCACCCACTAAAAACTGCTCCAGGGATCTGCATACTGCTGTCAGGGAGCTGGGTATGACATTTGAGGCTGGCATATAGGCTGGAAAAAATGTTTTAATTGTTTTGTTTTGTGTGGGAGGGGGTTGGTGACCACTGGGGGAGTAAGGGGAGGTGATCCCCGCTTCCCTCTGGTGGTCATCTGGTCAGTTGGGGCTCTTTTTTGGGACTTGGTCCTAAAAATACGTGGACCAAGTCCGGCCGGAGAAATGCTCTTTCGAGCAGGCCTTTTTTGTTTTTCATAATAAGGTGAAGCCGGTCATTTCGTAACCCCGCCCCGCCCCCTTCCTGCCTTCGCTACCCTCCCAAAAGGCCTTTGAAGGTTGCCCGGCGCCGTGGTGAAACAGCAGCTGAAGCCGGCCAAAATCGGCTTTCAATAATACCGATTTGGCCGGGATTGAGAGATCGCCGGCGATCTCCTGATTTGTGTCGGAAGATCGCCAGCGATCCCTTACGAAAATAAGCCTGCTGGTTTGTTTTTGAGAATAATCTGGCCTTTGCAAGTGAGAAAGTCCCATGTTAAAATGTACTAAGGCCAGTTGATGGTTTAGTAAAAGGGCCCCGTGTAGTGTATCTTTCTGGATGTCTTACAATTAATAAATTTTCTTAGAGATTGGTAAATATATATTACTTTTTTTTACAGGCAGGGGGAACAAGAAGAGTTCTAATTATTATTTCTAGGTGGCATATAGTGCTATTTTAAATCATGTTCATTTGTAACTATTATATGAACTCTTCAGTTAATCTTACTGTTTTATTATGACAAATATTTTCAACTTTTAGGACATTTTAAAGTTCTTATGTTTTCACCATTGTTTTGCTTACAGATAATTTAACATACATTTCAAATTACAAAGAAAAAAAAAAAAAGAAGTCATCCAGCCTAGAAAAATGCTCCTTCACAGGAGTGTCAGTGGAAGGTTATTCTCCTTTTTAACTTCAGCATTTCTTTTCACGTATTCTGCATGCTTGATTCACAGAGAAGCATGGAAATAATCTTTTTCTGGTACATGTCTTTCTCCTCTGGATAACTGTGAGCTCCTGTGATATGTACTGGCACAGTATGATGGTGGACTCTTGCAGGGTTTTGTACCATTTTCTTCATTTACAATTTTTTTGTTTGAAGTTTGCTTCTCACCAGCTTTTACTTCTGGGTTGCTAGAATTTCATAAGAAGGGAATATTTCTTTCAGGAGTTCACCCTCCTTTAGTAATAGGTGCAAATCTTTTTTTAATGATTTTCTTTTACATTTTCTATCCTTGGTTTGTTATCAGAAAAGATTCCTGCTCAATGGTTTTCTTCTGTTCGTACCTTGGTAAGACTTCCCTGTGTGTCTTACTTCAAGGTGCAGCTCTTTGAAGATTATTGTAGGGTTATAGCCTTTCTGTTTGAAAGATTCAGTTAGTACTCCAAAGAGAGCAATGTTCAGCTGAATGAATCCCATATCCCAGACTATAGTGTTTCCATCCTATAAATCTTGCAGGGGTCACATACATGCAAGCAACATCTTACTTTATGGACCCACAAATGCTTCTAAACACCTGGTGTGAACATACCAAAGCTCAGTTGGTCATTTATTGTTTTTAAACTTGCAGGAGATGCAGCCTCCAGGTCACAGGAGACATAAGATGATCAGAGCAAGAAGCAGGCTATCCTATCCTGGTTATTATGAAGTGTCAGGCAATACAGAAGGAAAAGTTGCACCAAGGCATGAGAAAATAAAAACAGCCAGATAGTGAAGAGAAAAAAATTGGAGAGAGGTGAAGGTGAGCCAGCTACAGATGATGAGTTTTTGGGCTCCATTCTTGCAGTTTTGCGATAGCCTGCGGAGGATCCATTTGTAGAACAACACAGTAGGTTCAGAGATGGCAAAAGGCAACATCTGGAAAGCAGTATAGACTAAAGGCCAAAATTTGGGAAATAAGGATTTAGATCTTGAGGCTGTGATGGAAGAGGCTGATTTGGATTTAGTAGTGATCATGGAGCCATGGATTACAGAGAACCATGACTAGGATATAGTTATACTGGGCTATAATCTGTTCAGGAAAGACAGGGTAGGAAGAAAGGGAGAGGCAGAGCTGGCATTAGGGGGGGGGGGGGGCAAACAGAACAGTTGCCCTGTGCCCCACAGTTCCATGGGGCCCCCACGATCTGCTATCTCTTTCCCATTCTTGCCACCCCAATCTGAGGTCTCCCTACCTTACATCCTGTTCTTGTTGAGAGGCGATTGTCTCCACAGCAACAATTTTGATACACTGCCTGCGACTACCCTGACGCTGTTCCTCTGCCACGTCCCACCCCCTTCTGATGCAACTTCCTGTTTGGAATGCAGTGGCAGCAGAGAAATAGCGCCGGGGCAGTCACAGGCAGTGTATTAGAATTGCTGCCATGGCAACAATCCCCTGCTAACAAGAATAGGATGTAAGGTAGGCAGGGAAGGGAGGGAGACCTTGGATCAGGGCACAAGAAGAGGGAAGAGATGGGGGACCGCGGGGAGCCTCTGGAGCTATTTTAAAGTAGACTAGGGGGAGGGATGTGGAGGAACAAATTATGGGCCTGGGAACAGGGGAGAAGGACAGAGATAGTAATGGGGTGGAGGGAAGGAAGAGAGAGGGAAAGATATTGGACTCGGGAATGGTGGGGTGGGAGGGAGAGATGCTAGATGGGAGGGTATTTGGGAAGAAACAGAAAGATGTTGGACCCAAGGAACGAAGGGAAGGAGAGGATGGTGTTGAATAATGGAAGGGGAGGAGGTATGGAGAGATGCTGGCTTATGTGAGATAGGGTGGGAGGGGGAGCAACAGCAGCAGGAAAGAGAGAGGGTGCAATGTTGGGCCATGGAGGGGAGAGAAAGGATTGACCATGGGGGGGGGGGGGGCAGGAGGGTAGAGAAATGGGACAGGAAGATGATAGGGGTGTGGAGAAAAAGGGACAGGGAGATGTTAGGCAATGGTGGAGGGGGAGATGAGAAGAAATATTGGGCTCCGACAGTGGAGGGAGGGATGGAAGGAGAGGGAGGGAGGGGAAATAGTGGAAATTGTAGAACCATATGGGACAGGCCAAGAAGGGATGGCAAGATAAGTGAGAGGAGGATAATGAATACAGGGGTAGAAATGTAGTAATGGAGGGTAAGTGAAAGATGGAAGCAAATAGCAGGCTGGGAAGGAATGATAAGAAATGGGACAGCCAAGGAATGAGAGAAGAATATGGAAAGTTAATAGGTAGCTGAAAAGTTAAAAGGAGAAGGGTGAAAAAGAAGATGAAGTTTGAGTGGATAGTGAGGTTGAAAAGAAAAAAGGGCGATAAGACAGATAAGGGAAGGATCAGTATGTCAGAGACAGGTGTAGCAAAGGAATAGAACAAGACAGGAGAGAGAAGAAAAGACAAATAGACAAAAGTAACTGGGAAAAGAATTAGCAGAAGATGGAGAAACTGGGACCAACATGACAGAAAAATAAAATGCCCAGACAACAAAGGTAGAAAAAAGTGTTTTATTTTCAATTTATTAACTGGAATATGTTAACTTTGGGATTTGTGTATCACAAATTACTTTGTATTGTGTTCATTGGCATAGCCAGGTGGTTGATTGAGGGGGAAACAAGGCTGAACTAGTGGGTGGGCACCAAATTATCTCCATGCCTCTTGCCCCCACCCCTCCTGAATGGAAAATATAAATACCTGAGCTGGCAGGGATCTCCAGGTGAAGACTTCATGTTCCTTTGCTGCTCCGACAGCCAGAACTCTACCAAGCTCTGCAGCCAGTGGCAGTGTCCCCAAGCTGCTGCTGCCACTGCTGATCCACACCTGTGACTGCTTCTTTTTTCTACATACATGAAAACTGAGCATACATGAGGGGAAGCAATGGTGGCGGCAGCAGCAGCAGCAGCAGCTTGAAGACACAGCCACAAGTTACAGAGTTTGGAGAACTCTGGCTGCCGGGGCAAAGGGATCCCTGCCAGCCACAGCAAGGGTGATGGCTAATTTCATGGGATCTGACCCCCAAAGTGGGGGAAGGGCCCTACCAACTGTATTCAATACAAAAAGGAAATCCATTTCTGGTTTTATTTATTGTCACGGCACTTGCCGTGTTTTAATTTTTGTGTTCATATTTCCATTTTTCTAATTTCTGATTCTTTGTTCTATATTTGGTGAAGGCCTGTCTGTGTTTTGTGTGTGAAGAAGTCATTTAAAGTTGTTTCATATGTGGCAGCAGTGGTGGGTGGGCGTGGGGATAGTCAGGGAGGAGGCCCCCTCCTTAATTTCTGCCCTGGGCCCCAGCCTGTCTACAACCGGCCCTGGGGAGGGGGAGTGGCATTATATGTTAAAGATAATATTAAAGCCGCACAATTGCACCACCTAAAGTGGTAAGGAAGAGGGAATGACAAATGTATTTACACTGGTGTGATATACAGGCCTCCTTCACAGACAGAAGAAGTGGACAGAGATTTAATTGAAGACATTCACCCCTCCCCCCTCACGATATTCAACGCTATTTAACTGACCAGGAATGGTTCCTGGCCAGTTAAATAGTTCTTAACCAGCTATCCATGAATATTCAGCTGGAGACAGCCAGTCAAAGCTTAGCAGCTAACTTGTTATATCGCACAATATAACTGGCTATCCGCTAATATTCAGAGCATCACCGGCTAAGTTGAGCAGCAAAATCGGACTGCCAAAATAGAAGGCTTATCTTTAGCCGGTTTAAACTTAACTGGCCAGTGCTGAATATTAGCTTGAATGGTTAAGTTTAAACTGGCCAAAAATAAACTGGCATTGAATATCTGGTCTCACCGTTGTCCGCAGGAGGCTAACTCCTGCAGTCTGAATATTGGCCCCTCAAAATATAGCTGTAAAAGGGGAAGTACTACTAATAGGTGATTTTAATATGTCAGATATTGATTGGGGTATCCCTATTGTGGGGCATTTTAGAAGCAGGAAGATCCTAGAATGTCTACAGGGGAAACTATTCCAGCAGTTGGCAATGGAATGGAATGGAGCCATACTGAACTTCATGCTTACTAATAGGGACAGTGTTTCTCATGTATAGTAGGTGATCATCTGGCATTGAGTGATCACCAGATGGTGTGGTTTAAAATTAGGATAGGTGTGGAGAGGGTTCATTCAAAAGTGAAGGTTCTAGACTTTAAAAAAATGACCTTTGTTCAGATGGGGGGGTCACAGCCGTACTGACAGTCTCAACTGTGATGGAAGGTGTCTATTCAATGAAAAGACTGGAGGATAATCTGATACTGTAGTCTAATGGTTAGCACAATAGCCTTTGATGCTACTAACTCGGTTTCAAGTCCTGAGGTAGTAGTTGGTTAGTATACACATCTCACCCAAGTTATCTGGCTAGAGTGAGACAGTGATGCCACAAGGGATAGAAATATTTGTCTTTGTAGCACAGACCCATCCCATGGAGAAATGTGTGTTTTGGGAAACCCAGACTGTTTAATGTGTCTTATGGGTGTGGTGGGTCGGGGACAAATGTATACTGAGCATACATTGATGATTTGTGGGAACTGTTCTATGAGATGCCTTTAAGAGAACCATCTTGTTTTCTCTTTGCCATACTGAAGTCTTTTGTCTGTATGGCAACAAGAGGTGAGAGGGAGATGGAGGTTTAGTTATAGGCACGTAACGGATGTCTCATAATACTATCTCATTCTTCACAATGGGGCTGTATTACATCACTCCTCCCTTCACATTCCTCACTATTTTATTTCCAGGGCATTACATATATGGAAATGGTAATCTCACCCTCTGACATGAACATGCTGTCCTCCTAGTGGATCGATAAAGATACTGGGCATATTGCAAAGGAAGTGGAGTGCAGGATGTAGCCTAGTAGTTACACCACTTGACTTATCATTCACAGGTGATCGGTTTCTGCCACCTTGAACTATTCACCTTAACCTGCACTGCCCCAGGACCAGCTGACCAATACAATCAGGATCATAACTTGTGCACAGTACCCTGTTTATTTTTTGGACTTACATCTCTAGGGATGGAGGCCTAATTATTATCATTTGCAGTCAAATGACCCCAGGCCCTCCTGCACTTCAGGTATGATTTTTTTTCCTGTGGCCTAGGAGGATAAAATAATGCTTTTCTTTGGTTAGGAACAGCCTGGCCAATAGCAGGGTGTCCTGAGCTAAGACATTCATCTGCCCAAATCTGTTTGCCATTTTTCTCACTGTCCCTATGCACATAGCATCATGATGTCTTTACACGCCAACGTCAAATCAGCACTGAAAGGTCAGCGTGGATATTTTTAGTGATTCTATAAATGGTGTGGAAATATAGGTGATTCTATAAAGGATGTGGAAAATAGCTAGGCATATTCTGCAAATGGCATGGAAATTTAAGCAGGTTATATACACGGGGCATAAAATGCCACTAGGTGTAATTCTGTAAATGGCCCACAGTAAATGGAGGAGTAGCCTAGTGGTTAGTGCAGTGAACTTTGATTCTGGGGAACTGAGTTCAATTCCCACTGCAGCTCCTTGTGTCTCTGGGCAAGTGACTTAACCCTCCATTGCTCCTGGTACAAGATAAATACCTGAATATATGTAAACTGCTTTGAATGTAGTTACAAAAACCTCAGAAAGGTGGTATATCATTTCCCTTTATAGTATTACAATTTGTGGCTATTTTTTCCACGCCGATTTTTCAGCATCATTTATAGAATCTGGCCCTTTATGTTTAACTTTTCATGCCATTTCTTTCATGGGAAGGTAATGCCAACTTAGAGCTAGCATAATCTTTTCTCCCTGTGAGAATTGTGCCACTAAAATGCAGTTTGATTCTTCCAGGTGGAATCTTAATGGGGACTGGTGACCTATGACATAAACACCAACGCCTTCACTCCCCCCTAGCACAATCAAGCCTCTTTATACCCCCTACCCCTGAGAGTCCTGGCATGATCAGGCCCTCCTTTATATTCCCCCTCCCCACCCTGGGATAGTCCCAGCATGATCAGACCTCTCCTTGTACCTCCCACTCCAACAATCCTGACATTTCAGCCCCAATCTATAATACATTATTACACCTGACCCCTCCGAATTCTCCCCAGCACCTACCAAGGATCCCTGGTTTCTAGTGGGAGGAAATGAGCGATCCTCAGTTATTCTTACTCTGTTGGCTCCCAGCTTACAGATAGCACCTCTCACCCTTAGCATTAGTCTTGTAATAAGGCAAATAGTTCATGTTGATAACTATGACCCTCAGTGCTGCTAGTAATACTTATAACAGTCTGTATAATAATATTAATGTAAACAGTTGTGCTAGAATTTAAAGTATTATACTTGTCTGCCAATAAATGCTGACAATATTAAATTTAAAAAGTAAATATTTTAACAATGGTATATGAATGCCATTCAAAATTGTTTCTAGTATTATGGAGCAAATATGTTGTTCATCAAATATGAAATGAACAACATACACTTTTATCTGTTTTGTATTAAACTGGATCCCACATCTACGTGGGAGCAACCATGGTATGCACAAAGCCATGGGTAAATAATGATTTACATTTATAAATTGTCTGAAAACTACTTCTTTCAAAAAGGCTAAAAGTAGATATGTTCACTTAACTTCATATAGGAGAAAGGTTCTTATAAACATATTTTGGGTAGGGTCAGAAAATAACACATTCCAATTGTATTTTCAAGTCTACATGTAGGTGCTTTATTTTCCATAGAAAAAATCTTCTGTAAAGGGCCTCAGTCAACACCTCAGGGTATGCAGAGCATTCTACACAGTCAGGATTCAGAAGAACAGTTGCCAGATCCCTGGTGGTTCTACTCTGAATAAGCAGGGAAATATAAACGCCAAAGCATAAAACAGAGTCAAAACACAGTGTGCAGTCTGTCAGCTGCAGGTCTATTGCTGAAGTGAACAGGGTTCTCACTTCTCTCTCACTCTCTCTCTCTCTCTCTCTCTCCATGTGTCTTGTCAGGCACCCACAGGCTGGTCATGTACTTTTCTGTTCATCAAAGAAGGATTATTTATAGGGTGCTTATAAGTTCAGAATCTCTGCCTGCCTTTTGTAGCTAACCAGCTTCCAGCCCCTTTTTTATGAGGTTTTCTGGGTCTCAAAGCCCTACTAGTTCTCTAAGGGGTCCTTTTACTAAGCCAAGGTAAAAAGTGGCCTGCGGTAGTGTAGACACGTGTTTTGGGCCCACACCGGGCCAGTTTTTACCAAGCCTGCAAAAAAGGGCTTTTTTTTTTTTAATGGGACGGGAAAAAGGCATGCGGTAAAGCTGAAACCAGCACATGCCTAAAACCAGCTTGTGCTCTTAACTCCACCCATTGATCTAGCAGTAAGGGCTCACACACTACACATGCGGTGACCGGTCGGCACGCACCAACTACCAATTACCACTGGAAACGTCGCATGTGGGAGGAAATAAATAAATCATCCAGGCATTGTGGGTGAACGGCAAATCTGAAATTACTGCCAGGGGGCGTAGTAGCCTGGCGGTAGTCTTTTTGGCGTATGCTGTATGCACATAGAGCCTAACGTGCCTTTATAAAAGAGCCCCTGAGTGTATCCCCCTGCAAGCAGCTTGTCTTTTAACTTTAGCTGAACTCTCCTTAATAGTAGGGCTATGTAGGTGAAAAAAAATCAGCTCATTTTCAGGCTTTTCTGTGTTTTTTGGATACTTTTTCAGTTTGTTTTAAAATAGGGGTGGGCAACCATGGTCACAATCTAATCAGGTTTTCAAGATTTGCACAATGAAATTACATGAGATCTATTTACATACAATGGAAGGAGTACATTGCATATTCATTGTTTTAAACTTTCGAAAGTGTGTGCACTATTAATGTACCAGTCGATATTCAGGCCACAGTGATCAGCCCCAGCATTGAATATCCAGGGCTAAATTATTTTAAGCTGATCATTTGATCTTATGTGGGTCCCAGTCAATATTCAGCCAGGGACATCATAAGATACGTATGTGGGGCCTGGCTGAATATCAGTAGGGACATGCATAAGGGAATCTGTCCAGTTCCTGATCACCTCTTTTCCTCTCCTTTCTACCCCCAAGAATGTCAACAGGGCTTTCTCTCTCCTTCCCAACCCCCACCCCCTCCCAGAGACCTTTGCTCCTTCCCAGCTTCTGGTGGTCTAGTGAAGGAAGAGGTAGGACCAGTGCCCCCTCGCTCCTGCACATCACAGCAGTTCCTCCAAAATGACTGCCACAACCTCTGCCTGGGGTCTGCTCTGGCCACCTCTTTTAATGCTGGGTGATAGTCCCTTTAAGAGATGGCCCAGTAGCATCAGGCTGTGGCTTGGGGACCTGATGCCCTTAGGCAGAACAGTAATGCTACTTGTGAGGTGGCTTGCAAGCAGCATTATTTTTTTTTACTACGAGAGTTAGCAACCTATATCTTGATAAGTTCCGCCTTTTGTGCAATTTAGAAATAGAACGCTGAAACAAACTAGTCATTTTTAGTCCATATTTCTGATCCTTTCTAAAGTTTATTAATTTGAACCTCTACATTGGAAACAGATAATAACAATAAGAATAAAACTATTAGGATTTACCAGTTGAAGGGGAAAGATTTTGGATAACAGAGATAGATGGTAATATTGTTATTGGAGCTTGGACACTTTAAATATAAAAGACATAATCCCATCAATTTTATAAAACATTACGGGAGTGTATATTTCACGTCAATATCTCTATCCAGCTTATTTTCGAACGAGAAGGCCGGCAATCTTCCGACACAAATCAGGAGATGGCCGCCCATCTCCTGAAGCCGACGAAATCGGTATAATCGAAAGCCGATTTTCGCCGGCTTCAACTGCATTCCGTCACAGCGATGATCAAAGTTAAAGGGGGCGTTTCAGCAGGGTACCGAAGGTGGGACGGGGGCATGGTTACCAGATGGCCTGCTTCAGCCGATATTGAAAAAAAGAAGGCCGGCTCTGACAAGCACTTCGCCGGCTTCACTTCGTCCATTTATTTTTAGGACCAAAACTCAAAAAATTGCCCCAACTGACCAGATGACAACCGGAGGGAATAGGGGATCACCTCCCCTTACTCCCCCAGTGGTCACCAACCTCCTCCCACCAAAATTAAAAAACAAACAAACATTTTTTGCCAGCCTCTATGCTAGCCTCAAATGTCATACCCAGCTCCATGATAGCAGTATGCAGGTCCGTGGAGCAGTTTTTAGTGAGTGCGGTGCTCTTCAGGCAGGCGGACCCAGGCCCATCCCCCCCCTACCTGTTACACTTGTGGTGGTAAATGGAAACCCTCCAAATCTCCCCCCCCCCAAAACCCACTGTACCCACATGTAGATGCCCCCCTTCATCTCTAAGGGCTATGGTAGTGGGGTACAGTTGTGGGGAGTGGGTTTTGGGGGGATTTGGGGGGAGGCTCAGTACCGAAGGTAAGGGAGGTATGCATCTGGGAGCAATTTTTGAAGTCCACTGCAGTGCCCCCTAGGATGCCCGGTTGGTGTCCTGGCATGTCAGGGGGACCAGTGCACTACAAATGCTGGCCCCTCCCACGACCTAATGCCTTGGATTTGGCCGGGTTTGAGATGGCTGGCATCGGTTTCCATTATTGCTGAAAACCGATCCCGGCCATCTCAAACCCGGCCATCTCTGACATTTGGCCGGCCCCAACCGTATTATCAAAACAAAAGATGGCTGGCCATCTTTTTTGATAATACGGCGCCGTTCGATTATGCCCCTCCACGACTCCTAGGTCCTTGGGTAGGACTCAAATTAATGAATTTTTAACCAATCAACATTGGCTGTGGTAGGACATACATGAAGACATAATAATAACGAATATTACTGTAACAAAAAAATGGTAAAGATTGCACCATGCCCTGATTTTAGAGTATTAGTTTCTTAAAATCAGAACATTCTAACACCAGGAATTTTGTAAATATAAAGAAGCAATTTGAAACTTTGAACAAACAGTTTTAAGTGGATGTGCCACATAACAGAAATTGTAGTTCATGGACTCTTCTGTAAAAATAAAACAAAGGAAACAAAACAAATAAAGTCAGCCTCATCATCTGTGGGGAAGAGATGCTCTCTGTGACTTTGTCAACATAAAGTGATGTGTCAAGTGGAACAAAGCTACAGAACGTGACAACAGCATCATTGACAGCCCCAGAGTACTGGTACAAGGATGTGACCTTTTCATAGAGTAAATTGTGGGTTCTTCTAAATTATTTCCATACAAATCATAGGCTGTGCCTCTGTGCTGTTGGCATTTAACCTTTGCCATCCAGATCTCAAAAGACAAATTCAAATATTCTTGTAACTTGAAAGTTGCGTTTCAAAATGAAACAAAGCAAGCAAAACTCCTCAGTTTGAATTGCATATTATTGCTCACATTCTTATTGCCAAGGCCGCTGAGAGAAATAGCTGGGACCAGGGCAGAACCAAACTGCCGCAAGCCACCACCCCACTCGCACCACTGCTCCCGCCCCCCCCCTTTAACTTTTTTTTGGGGGGGTGCCTTCAGGAGAATGGTGGGGCCCTTATGGTCAGGGGAGGGTCTGACTAGGAACAGCACAAGCAGAGGTGGGAGGGGGGCATTCCAGCCACCACTTTTAATAATGGTTACTGTTCTCTTTAAGAGATGGCTAAGAAGCATCATACCACAGCTTGGCAGCCCAATATTCCTGTGAGATACAGTAACACTGTTTGCCATCAAGAGCCTGCAATACTGAGATACTGCAGGTTTGTGACTTCCATGGTAAAGCTGAGATACAGTAAAACAGTACAAGCTTGTTTTGTACCACACTTTTTATAATTCCTCCCTCCCCCTGGCTTAGTCGCATGGAGGTAAACATCAACAGCTAGGTGATAACATTTTATTGGACTAATTTGTCTAAGATACATTTAACCCTAGAACGCATATTCATGCTTACATTTTTGCTATTATCTGCAAAATTACTTTAGTTAGAATTTTGAAACTCAAGGTATTACTCAAGTATGTCATTGTACGAATGTCTGTACGAATTGGGGGCCTTTTAGGCCCCCGCTGTTTTTATCATGTTCTCAGAAGTGTTTGTGTCTCAAGTTACTTTATTTGTACTCAGTAATGCTGGTGGAGGGGCCAGGGTGTGGATAATAACATGTGAGGATGTCATGTGATTTTTGGAGGGAGTGATAAGGCCATGACATCACCTCAGGTCCTCTGAACACTGAGGACAGTATACACTGTGAGCTAATTGCTGAAGGACCTGTGATAAGATAAGCTGTTGAGAGGAAATCTGTTTCATTTTCTAACATCTAGTCAGCAATGGCACAGTCTTCCTCCAAGTGTCTGACTGACCAAGAGATTGAAGCGATTATGTTTCAAAGCGATGATGAAAGTGAACTATCTTTGTCTGATGAAGAATATCTGCCACCAGCTAATCAAACATCCTCATCCAGTGATTCTTCTGATGATGAAGAAGTGAATCTAGTGGATCCTCAAGAAGTGATAAGTAGAACATCCAAAACGAATGTTTTTTGGGACAGTAATCCTACATTAGTCGGACGTACTCCAATACACAATATTGTGAGACAGGCTCAAGGAGCTGTGGGAAGTCCCAGTTACTTTACCCCTAAAGATGTATTCTGTACTTATTTTTCTGACAATATTGCAGAAGAGGTCCTATTATGTTCAAACCTAGAAGGAAGACGTATCGCTTCAGCAAAAAATAAGTCCTGGAAAAATATCTCAAAAGAGGAACTTTATGCATATATTGGACTTTTCCTGCTGGCAGGGAGTCAAAAATCGTATGATGTCCCAATACGAGAATTATTTCTGGACCCACTTTCTGATCCACACTATAAGGCGACAATGTCAGTGGGCAGATATGAGGAAATTAGAAGGATCATTCGCTTTGATGATAAGCGAACTCGTGCAGCGAGGTTTGAAACAGACAAATTAGCCCCTATCAGTTATATCTGGAACATATTTATCAAAAATTGCACAAAACTTTACAATCCTAGTACTAATGTTACTGTAGATGAGCAACTTGTACCGTTCAGAGGACGCTGCAAATTCATACAATACATGCCCAGCAAGCCAGCCAAGTACGGTATAAAAATCTTCTGGATGTGTGATTCTGCAAATTATTATGGCATAAATGGCGTAATCTACTGTGGCAAAGAGGTTGGTGCACCAGTACAGAAGGATCTGGGGTCTGAAATAGTCAAAACTCTTGCTGTTCCAATATTCAATTCAGGTAGAAACATCACCATGGACAATTATTTCACCAATGTTGAACTAGGCAATTTTCTGCTTGCAAAAGCTATTACACTTGTTGGTACTATAAAGCAAAACAGACGAGAAATTCCAGCAGCACTCAAACACAATCGTCAGCGAGCACTTTATGAGAGTGTCTTTGGATTCAATAACAAAGCGACTTTGGTATCTTACAAGGCAAAGAAGGAGAAATCTGTAATTTTACTCAGTACCATGCATCACGATTGCAGTGTTGACAGCAATAACCAAAAATTGAAACCAGAAATCATCCTGCATTACAATGCAACAAAAGGAGGTGTAGATAAAATGGATGAGATGGTGGGAGAATATTCGTGTAAGAGGCAAACAAAACGATGGCCTGTAGTACTATTTTCAAATATGCTTGATGTAGCAGCCCTAAATTCATTCATTATTTATACAGAAACTCATCCTGAATTTCATGCACAGAGGAAGGACAGGAGACGCTTATTCTTGAAGGACCTTTGTCATGAACTTGTAATACCTCACATGATAGAGCGAAGCAACTTGAAATGCTTGCCAAAGAAAACTAAAGAAGCAATGAAACGGTGTGGCGTACAGTTTCAGATTACTCCAGAGCCAGGAGAAAGAAAACGAAAGCGTTGTTTCATGTGTCCAAGAAACATAGAGAGGAAAACTGAGCGATATTGTTCCACTTGTAAGGAAACTGTTTGCAAAGAACACTCTTCTGAAAAAATAACATGTCAGAATTGTTTGGAAGACTAATATAATAGAAAAGAAAGTTAGAATAAAAATGTAGCTGCAGCTAGTTTGCTATAGATTTCTATGCATTTTTGTGTGTTTTCATGTCTTTGCGTGAAATTTGGGAAAAAAAAAGATTTTTTGGTGTTTTCTGTGAAAAATTATAATTAAAATGTTGTCCACTATTCATATTTTATTGAGCAATTTTGAAATAAACTTGTGAAAGTTATTTAAGTGTGTTTTTCTACATTATGTGCATGGGGGCCTAAAAGGCCCCCATGACGTTAATATGTATATTTTTAACGTCATGCGTTCTAGGGTTAAGGCCCTATTTACAAAGGCACGCTAGTGTTTTTAGCACACCCTAACTGTGTAGATGCCCATAATACTCCTATGGTTGTCTACACAGTTAGTGTGTGCTAATTTTTAACGAGTGCTAAAAACACTAGCACACTTTTGTAAACAGGGCCCTTAGTGCAATAAACTTGCTTTTGATCCTTAGACTAGGCGGCTAAATGGCAGATGACATTTAATGTGAGCAAGTGCAAGGTGATGTATGTGGGAAAAAAGAACCCAAATTATAGCTATGTCATTCAAGGTTCCACGTTAAGAGCTATGGACCAAGAAAGGGATCTGGGTGTCGTCGTCGATAATACATTGAAACCTTCTGCTCAGTGTGCTGCTAGGAAAGCGAATAGAATGTTGGGTATTATTAGGAAAGGTATGAGGATGTTATAATGCCATTGTATCGCTCCATGGTGCAACCGTACCTTGAGTATTGTGTTCAATTCTGGTCATCGCATCTCAAGAAAGATATTGTAGAATTGGAAAAGGTGCAGCAAAGGGTGACTAAAATGATAGCGGGGATAGGATGACTTCCCTATGAAGAAAGACTAAGGAGGCTAGGGCTTTTTAGCTTGGAGAAGAGACGACTGAGGGAAGACATGATAGAGGTATATAAAATAATGAGTGGAGTGGAACAGGTGAATGTGAAGCGTCTGTTCACACTTTCCAAAAATACTAGGACTAGGGGGCATGCGATGAAACTACAGTGTAGTAAATTTAAAACAAATCGGAGAAACATTTTCTTCACCCAACGCATAATTAAACTCTGGAATTTGTTGACGGAAAACGTGGTGAAGGCGGTTAGCTTGGCAGAGTTTAAAGAGGGGTTAGACGGTTTCCTAAAGGACAAGTCCATAAACCACTACTAAATGGACTTGGGAAAAATCCACAATTCCAGGAATAACATGTATAGAATGTTTGTACGTTTGGGAAGCTTGCCAGGACCCTTGGTCTTTTCCCAGTGTGGCATTACTTATGTACTTATGTACAAGTGGTCTAGCATGACAACAGCAATTGACTACTCTTTAAATGGGAGAAATTTGATAACTAAGTTTCCCTGCCGCTTACGACACAGTATTCATTTTCTTCTACATCCTTTTGTTTGTAGACTTAGGCCCCCTTTTATCAAGCCATGCTAGCCGCTGTCGAGTGGTTATACCGACAACGTCTATTCAAAGAGAATAGTCTTTGTCGGCATTACCGCACTGGCAGCCACTATCTTGGCTTGATAAAAGGGGGCCTTAGACTTTACAGACAGAAACAAATCAACAGAGGTAGTCATAGTAGGTGACGGAAGAAAAAGACCTGTACGGTCCATCCAGTCTGCTCAATAAGATAAACTCATATGCGCTACTTTATATGTAAACTTGACCTTGATTTGTATCTACCATTTTCAGGGCACAGACAGTAGCAGTCTGCCCAATACTAGCCCCACCTCCCAACCACTGGTGCTGCCACCCAATCTCCCCTAAGCTTCTGAGGATCCATTCCTTCGGAAAAGGATTCCTTTATGTTTATCCCACGCATTTTTGAATTCCGTTACCATTTTCATCTCCACCACCTCCCAGGAAAAGGGCTCTCTCCGTGAAAAAATACTTCCTGACATTTTTCCTTGAGTCTGCCCCCCCCCCCCCCCCCCCCCCACTTCAACCTCCTTTCATGTCTTCTAGTTCCACCGCTTTCCCATCTCCGGAACAGATTCCTGGGGTATTACAGGAGGTTCATCCCTCACTTTTCCGAAATGGCCACTCCATTAACGGACATGTTGAAGGGTAAGAGTCCGGATCATCTGAGGTGGGGGAGGAGGAGTTGGGGGCCTTAGAGCAGATGCAGAAGGCCTTGTGCCAGGAACCGGTGTTGAAAGCCGTAGATTTCGAAAAACCCTTTATTCTGCAAACCGATGCTTCGGGGAGGGGGCTAGGGGCAGTGCTGTCTCAGGAACATGAAGAGGCAGAACATCCGGTACTGTATCTAAGCCGTAAACTCCTACCTCATGAGGAACATTACTCCACCATAGAGAAGGAATGTTTAGCCATAAGATGGGCGGTACAAGAGTGTACGGTCTATCTCGAAGGGAGGCCGTTTAAGTTAGTTAAGTTAGGTTCCTGGCACAAGGCCTTCTGCATCTGCTCTAAGGCCCCCAACTCCTCCTCCCCCCACCTCAGATGATCCAGACTCTTACCCTTCAACATGTCCGTTAATGGAGTGGCCATTTCGGAAAAGTGAGGGATGAACCTCCTGTAATACCCCACCATACCCAGAAAACTACGCAATTGTTTTTTTCTGTTGGGCCTGGGAAATTCTTGGATGCTTTTAACTTTATTCAGTAAGGATCGCACCTCCCCCCGGCCTACGTTATACCCTAAATACTTCACCCTATACTGGGCAAAGTAACATTTCTTCGGGTTCAGGGTAAGTCCGGCCTCCCTGAAAGATTGCATCACCGCCCCTACGTGTTTCAAATGGGTGTTCCAGTCCTCACTGTGTATTACCACATCATCCATATATGCCGCAGCATATGTCTGATGTGGTCTGAGGACCCGGTCAAGCAATCTTTGGCAGCTCGCCGCCGCCGAATTAAGGCCAAAGGGGAGCCTTTTGAATTGGTACAAGCCTATTGGGGTACTAAAAGCTGTCTTGGCTTGAGCTCCCGGAGACAGGGGAATCTGCCAGTATCCTTTTGTTAAATCAAGGGTCGTAAGATACTGTGCTGACCCCAACCGGTCCACCAGCTCCTCAATATAAGGCATAGGATAGGCATCCGTCCGAGAGATAGTATTAAGTTGGCGGAAATCAATACAAAATCTCCACTCCCCTTCAGGTTTTGGGACTAATACCACTGGGCTTGACCAGGGACTATGGGACTCCTCAATTACCCCAAAATCTAACATTTCCTGCACTTGTTTAATGACTTCCCTCCTTTTCATTGGAGAGAGTCTATAGGGCCTTTGCCGTACTATCTTACCCCGTTCCGTTACAATATCATGCTCTACTAGGTGGGTATTCCCCGGGCATGCCGTCAAAACATCTTTAAAGCGCTCTAAAAGCCTTCTTATCTCCTTTTTCTGCCCCTGGGGTAGCCGGGGGTTAACTCCGGGCTCGCCGGGCTTGAAAATCTCCCGTATTTGAGGCCCTAACTCCTCTCCTTCCTTCTCTTCCCCCCGAGTTTGAAACCCTACCCTAGCTACCCAAGGTTTCATAAGATTAACGTGAAAAGTCTGAACCCGACCCCTCTCATTTGCCACCTCATACGTGAGGGGGCCGAGTCTCCTCACCACCCAGGGTCCTTTCCACCTAGAGGCGAACCTATGTGGATCTTCCGATATCAGGATAAGGACCCTATCCCCGGATGCAAACTCCCTTTCTCGAGTCCCTCTATCGTAATACCCCTTTTGTTGTTCTTGGCTCTGTTCCAGCCGGTCCCGGGCATATTCCTGTATCCTATCCAATCGGCCCCTCAGATCCTGTAAATATTCAACCACAGACTGATCGGTGGTTTCGGGCGGCACCCAATGCTCCTGTACGATATCTAACATACCCCTGGGTCTCCTACCAAACATTAACTCATAAGGTGAAACTCCTAAAGAGTCTTGCACTTTCTCCCGGTATGCATATAGCACAAATGGTAAAAGCTGGTCCCATCCGGTCCTATCCTCTCCTAAGGCTTTTTTTAGCATACCCTTTAAGGTCCTGTTAAAGCGTTCCACCATCCCATTGGTTTGCGGATGGTAAGCTGCCGTGCGTACATGTTTTATCCCAAACGCCTCCCATACTTGCCTTAAGGTATGTGACATAAAATTGGACCCCCTGTCGGTCAAGACTTCTTGGGGAAAACCTACCTCACAAAAAATGTTTATGAGTTCCCTGGCAATACCCTTCGCTGAAATGTTCCTTAATGGCAGGGCCCAGGGATACTTGGTGGCCATGTCCATAACTACTAAGACATAGAGGAACCCTCTCTGTGACCTAGTTACAGGCCCCACAATATCCATGGCTATCCGTCTCCCTGGTTGCTCTACCCTCGGAAGAGGCTTTAACGGTGCTTTAGGAGGGAATCTGTCTGATACCTTTTGACAGTTGGTGCAGGACTTGCAGTACTTCTCCACCTCCCCATAAACACCTGGCCAATAAAACCTCGCCAATATTTGAGTCAGGGTAGCCTGGGAGCCCTTATGTCCGCCCAGAGGATGATCATGGGCCAGCCTTACCACCAAAGGACGAAAAGCCCGGGGGATCACTAGCTGTCTCCCTCCTCCCGAGTTTTCCCAGCTTGGCACCCTTCGATATAATATGTTCCCTTCTATCATGAACCCCGGAGCTACCTGACCTTCTCCCTGGCGCGCCCTTTCCCAGGCATACTCTAAAGTAGGGTCATTGGCCTGCTCCCTATGAAATTGGGGAAACTGCTCTCTTAATTCTTCCGGAGCCACAGGCAGGTAACTCTCCCTCTGTACCCGCTGAAAAGCCTCCCTTCGATCTTTCTGTTCTTGTTTTTTCACCGCTTTTCTCTTTTTTTTTCGGCCCGGCTCGCCCAAGACCTCCCCCTGAAAAGGAAAAACAGCCCCTATGCCTTCCTCTTCCCCGTCCGCCTCACGGTGAGACTGAGCTCTGGTAGTGACCAACACTTTTTTCTCGCCCATACACTCTATAAACGGTGGCCGATCCCTCCCCAAAATCATGTCCTGGGGCAATCGGGGTAGAACGGCCATGGCCAGCTCTATCTCCCCGGTGGGCCCCTGTAAGTTGACCCATTGGAGCGCATAACGTGTCTTGGCCCCATGAATACATTGTATGGACACCCCTCCATCATAGGTATCCCTACCCGGGGGCCTCCTCTTTCGTATTTGTTGCCACAACCTCCTAGAGATCATGGATTGGTCCGCCCCAGAGTCTAACATGGCTGTGATGGGCACTCCCTCCACCTTAACCTGAGTTAGGTATCGGGGCCTAAACCCTTGGGCCACCTGAGAGATCCACCCCTCCCGTCACTGGCAATCTTTTTTGAAGTGTCCAGTTTTACCACACTTAAAGCACACCTTGCTCCCAAAAGGAGTAGCCTTTCTACTCTGGCCGGTGTCTAGCCCTGTCTTTTTACTCCCTGCGGGGGTCTCCGGCTTAACTAGGGAAACTTTTTGCTCCCCTTTTTCTAACACCCGAGCCTTGCCTCCCTCCCGCTCTGGTCCACCCCACTGCTGGGCTTCTAGGTAACACTCCAACCCCGAGGTCACCCCCTCTACCGTCTTACAGCCCCTCTTTATTAATTCTGCCCTAATCTCGGCTGGCAGACCCTGGAGGAATTGCTCCACTACCAGTTCTTGCAGTACCTCGTGCAGGGTGTGTTGCTTGGGCTCCACCCATTTTTTCACTAAATCCATTAGTTTATTTGCTACCGCTTTAGGGGGGGTCCCCTTTTCCCATTTAGTGGCTCTAAACTTACGCCTGTAAGCTTGTGTACTGAGTCCATATCTGTCCTTAATAGCCTCTTTCAACCTTCCATAGTTGGCAGCCTCCCCAGGAGACAAATCCCTAAAGGCTGCCAGCGCCTCCCCTGACAAAGATGGCACCAATCTCATGGCCCACTGCTCTTGTGGCCACCCAGCTGCCCCAGCCACCCTCTCAAATGCAGTCAAAAAATCGTCCACATTATCCTGCTCGGACAACTTTCCCCAGTTAAGTGAATGCATGGAGACTTGTCCTACCGCACCGCTTCCTCCGGGCCCCAGTCCATTCGCTCCTATGTCCCCCTCTCGTGGAGCACTAGCACCTCTTTGGAAAAAGTCTTGTAGCATGTTTAGTACTGGTTGCTGCTGATCCCTGGCCGCCATCAATGAGTCCTCGACTATCTTTGCTGTCAGCTCCTGCTGTTTTTGGAACTGCAGAGTCATCCACCCGAAGATCTCCTTGGGGTCCATCCTGGCACTGGAATCGTCACCTGGAAAAAAAAACAACAGAGAACCACATCCAAGTGCGATTACCCCACTTATGTTGGACTCTTTCTCTGCTCCCTCTACCCCTCCCCCAAGTTGGGCCCGCTTACCGGAACCCAAGACGGGTCTGCCCCTTTCTCAGCGTTGGCCCTCTCGGGGGCTTTTCGTCTAGGCAGGTCGCGGCCTCCTCTAGCGACAGGTCCTGCAGATGATCCCACCACTGCCACCACTTGTAAAAGGTCTCTCCGTCTGGCCCAGTCTGGGAAGGCCTTACCACACCACCGGCCCAGAGCTTGCGTTTCCTCCTTTACTTTTCTTTATTCAGCAGGCCTTTTTGGGTTTTCAAACAAAACACCCTTCAATATTCAGGCTGTTCCGGACACAGTATAATTACTGCCCAGCTTGACTCAGCACCGTTCCATATAGCCAGGCTGTACTAAATCCAGTCCAATTACAGTCAGGCTTTTCTCCCCTCAGTTTATTATAGCCAGGCTGTTCAAAACACAGTCCCAATTACAGCCAGGCTTTTCTCAACTCAGTTCAATATAGCCAGGCTGTGTTATACACAGTCCAAAATACAGCCAGGCTTTTCTCCACTCAGTTCAATATAGCCAGGCTGTTCAAAACACAGTCCCAATTACAGCCAGGCTTTGTGCGGGCTCAAAGCCTCGGGTCCCACCCTCTTGGTCAGCCTTACTCTCCTGACCTCCTCCTGCTTGACCCGGGCATTCCCACTATACCTCCTGCTCGGGCTGCTTCAGAGCCAAGAGTTCCATCGGTTCTTCTGAGACATTCTCTGGCTCCTCTTGCTCCATGGCCTCCTCTTCCTCCTCCTCCTCTCTCTCTGGAGCCCAGTCCATTTTCTCCTCCCCCCACCCCTTTTCCAGCTGATCTCTCTTTTCCTCATTAACCGGGCTAGGCTCTTTTTTCTTCCCCCCCACCCGGTTCAGCCACCTCCTCCACCAGGGTGGTGACTCAGCTTTTCCCCTTTTCTGGCAGCCCTCTTCTGGAGCTTCTTGGTTTTGCACCCTATTTCTCCTTACCCGGGGTTCTCCTGGGGCTTTCTGGGAGTTGTAGTTTCTTATTGGTATGTCCCTCTTAGGCAAAACAGGAGCCCCCCTAGGGTCTTCCCTCCTACCCTCCAGCTCTCTTTTCCCCTGTAGGAAGCTGGGGTTCCTCTCCACCCTTTTCCTTCCTTCATACTCTTTACACATGTCAGGAGGACCAGTGCACTACAAATGCTGGCTCCTCCCATGTCCAAATGGCTTGCATTAGGATGTTTTTGACATGGACGTCTTTGGTTTTGAAAATCACCAAAAGTCAGAAACGTTCATGTCTAGGGACTTCCAAATTTAAGGATTTGGATGTCTCTGACAGCATTTTAGAAACGAAAGATGGACGCAGGATTTATATGTTGTCACTGTTGCTCCGTTAAAGCTGTCCTGGGAACAGGATTTAAGTTTTGATGCGTCTGAATTTGACTGGTATACTTTCTGGGTTAATTCCATGTGTCCTACTAAATGAGCAGCGATATCCCAATCTTCATATTTTATATTTCACAGAGCCTACTGGACCCCTGCTTGAGTAGCAAGGATCACTAAGAGTGCTACCTTCAAATGCTGGTCTTGTCAGGAGAAAGATGGATCATTAGCCCATATGGTCTTTTTCTGTAAAAACGTCAGAGCATACTGGCGACTTATTTGGGCAAAAATGTGTCTTATTTTTCACTTGCCTGAGTCTACAGCAATCTTGTATGAAGTTGTGATTTTGTGAGCCTCTGCTCCTAATATCTTGTTCAATACACTGTTAGCTGTCGCTTTGCACTTAATTGTTTTAAATTGGAAAAATAATGTGAATCTAAATTATAATGAATGGTGGAGTTACGTCTGCAGTGGTGTAGCCAGAAGTCAATTTTTGGGTGGGCCAACAGGTTGGATGGGTGGGCACTAGACAGTGGTGTGCTGGTAAATGTTTAACAACAGGATCTCTCCCTGGTCCACCTCTGCGCCCCCCCCCCCTGTCCACCTGTGCACCTCCCCTCAAAATTGCAGAGCTGGCTATAGCCGGGGAGAAAGCCTGGGGGTGGGGGAGGCAATGCATTACTCTCTCCAGGAAAAAAAAACATTAAATGATCCCAGGTTCCAATCTAATTCGTTTAATGTGGGATAAAATGCCATAAATAAGTAAATAAATATAAACTTTTAATGTTGAGCACCTGATTCTCAAAGTGGACATGTTCCAAACATTATAATGAAAATAAAATGATTTTTTTTCTACCTTTGCTGTCTGGTGACTTTGTTTTTCTGATCATACTGGCCCAGTATCTGATTCTGCTGCTATCTGTCCTCTTTACTCCGTTTCCAGGGCTTCCTTTCCATTTATTTCTTTACTTTCCGCCTTTCTTCTTCATTTCTTGCTCTGGGTCCTCCACAGACTTGACTGTCCAGTGGATCCAGCTTCTGCCTATTTTCTTCATCCATGTGCATCCTCACTCTTCCCTTCCCTCCATCCATGTCCAGCATTTCTTCTCTCTCCCTTCCCTCTCCTCCATCCATATCCAGCAGCCTCCTCTCTCCTGCCCTTCCCTCCATCCATCCATACCCAGAAATTCTCTTCTCTCCCCTGCCCCTATCCATCCATCCCCAGCAATTCTCCTCTCTCCCCTGCCCCCACCTCCATCCATCCATCCATCCATCCATCCCCAGAAATTCTCCTCTCTCCCCTGCCCCCCACCTCCATCCATCCATTCCCAGCAATTCTCTTCTCTCTCCTGACCCCCCACCTCCATTCATCCATCCCCAGTGACTCTCCTCTCTCCCCTCCCCTCCCGCTCCCATCCATGTCCAGCAATTCTCCTTCACCCCCATGCATCCTTCCCTCCCATTCCATTCCACCTGCCCGCCCTCTCTCTGACGGCAGTGCTTCCCAGATGCTGCCTACCGCCGCCATGATCGCACGAGGAGACGCTTCCGGGTTAGAAGCAGAAGGCAGCGTGTTTGAATCGCGACGCTACCGCTGCTGTTGAGAGTGAGACAGAGGGAGGAGGTAGATCGTGCGATCGTGGCGGCGGTAGGCAGCGTCTGGGAAGCGCTGCCGTCAGAGAGAAGGAGGCAGATGCAGGATCAGCACTGCCTGCTCCCTCCGGTCCAATGCTGGGTGGGCCTGAACCCAAACTGGGTGGGCCTAGGCCCATCCAGGCCCACACGTGGCTACGCCCCTGTACGTCTGTTTGATAAGAAAATATGAAGCACTCCTTGCCCATAAACATCATAGAGTTAAATCTGTCTTAAAGACTTGGGCTCGCTTAGACTTATTTTGCCAGGAATCTTATAGCACTAATTGACCTTATGCCTTTGCCTATAGGTAATGTCATGGAACGATGGTAATTTTGTTCTGCTCTTATATTTATGCTTATTTGCCATGGTGTGTTTAATATTGTTTGTTTGATTTTGTGTTTTCTTTTATGTTGTGTGTTTTGAAAAACCTTCAATAAAAATATGAAAAAAAATACGGGTTTCCCTGCCCCTGGATTTCGCCATTTTGCAAGGTTGTCCAAATCACAACTTGGACGTTTCTTTCGAAAATGCCCCTCATTGTGTCTTAATACCAAGAATCTGACGCCTCCTGAGAAATTCTGGTCTTTTCCTAATTCTTGTCAGAGCCACGGAATATTATCTCTCACTACTGTGGCACTAGAGCTAAGGAGGAGATGGCATTTATCTGGATGACAGTGCTTTTCAACAATGTTATCTGGTAACAATCTGCATAAATTAAAACAGAAAAAAAAGCTGTCCCTAATGTATGCAGATAGGCTATCCAGATAGTGACTGAATATTCCCATTATCCAGATATTCATGGGGCTGACAACAAAATTGGCATACTCCATGGTATCAGCTATCCAGATACTGCTACTGAATAGCTGGATTTGTTTTTTTCCAAAGGTTGCAATTTTTAGAAAAATGCTGACTACCCCAGGCTCAGTATTGTCTGAAATGTTTTTACTTTGCCAGAGTAGCCTAGGAATCCTTTCAGGACATCTTTTAGGTTGGTAATATGAGATTTTGAGGTGTACAGTGAGGGAGAATTGTTCCACAGCAGGGATCTGCATTTTTACGATGGAAAAGCATTACCACAGTCAATTTAATGCAACACCTCATGAAGTTAATATTGCTGATGATGGTGTATTGTGCTATTGACCTTTATTTTAAATTATAACCCATAGCAAGTTTGTATTTAAACAACTGACCCTGGAAACTTTGAATGTTCCCCAGTAATTAGATCTTGAATGCTAACATTAGAATATATCTGTCTCTGAAAGTACTGTTTGCAAAATGAAAAAAAAAATGCCTTCTTGGTCACATGATCCATCAAGTCAATTATCCTGCTTCTGAGTGTCAGATCAGATAATTTGCAAGCACCCTAAAAATCCAGATTTAAAAAGTCCATTTCATATTGCTTATTCCCAAAAGTAAGTGTTGGAGACATAAGAAGATAAGTGTTGCTCTACTGGGACATAACGAAGGTCCATCAAGCCCAGCATCCTGTTTGCAAGTGGCCAATCCAGGTTAAAGTACCTGGTAAGATTCCAAAAGAGTGCAATATATTTTATGCTCATTATTCTAGAAATAAGCAGTGGATTTTCCACAAGTCCATTTTAATAATGGCATATGGACTTTTTAAAGAAACGATCCAAACTTTTTTAAAACCCCGCTAAGCTAACTGCTTTTACTACATTCTCTGGCAACAAATTTCAGAGTTTAATTACACGTTGAGTGAAGAAATATTTTCTCTGATTTGTTTTAAATTTATTACTTTGCAGCTTCATTGTGTGGCCCCTAGTCCTAGTATTTTTGGAAAGAGTAAAAAAGTGATTCACGTCTACCCGCTCCACTCCACTCATTATTTTATAGACCTCTATCATATGCAAGATCCCAAAACAGTGCAATATATTTTATGCTCATTATTCTAGAAATAAGCAGTGGATTTTCCCCAAGTCCATTTTAATAATGGCATATGGACTTCTTTTTTAGGAAGCATTACAAACTTTTTAAAACCCCGCTAAGCTAACTGCTTTTACTACATTCTCTGGCAACAATTTTCAGAGTTTAATTACACATTGAGTGAATAAATATTTTCTCTGATTTGTTTTAAATTTATTACTTTGCAGCTTCATTGTGTGGCCCCTAGTCCTAGTATTCTTGTAAAGAGTAAATAAGTGATTCACGTGTACCCACTTCTCTCATTATTTTATAGACTTCTATCATATCTCCCCTCAGCTATCTTTTCTCCAAGCTGAACAGCCCTAGCTGCTTTAGCCTTTCTTCATAGGGTAGTCATTCCATTACCCTTTATCATTTTTGTTGCCCTTTTCTGTACCCTTTCTACTTCTACTACATCTTTTTTGAGATGCGGTGACCAGAATTGCACAAAGTATTCAAGGTGCAGTCGCACCATGGAGCGATAAAAAGGCATTAACATTCTCATTTTTGTTTCCATTCCTTTCCTAATAATACCTAGTATTCTATTTGCTTTCTTAGTCGTCGCCACACACTGAGCAGAGGGTTTTAACGTATCGCTTTCCTGGTTGGTGACTCCTAATGTGGAACCTTGCATCGCATAAGTATAGTTCGGGTTCCTCTTTCCCACATGCATCACTTTGCACTTACTCACATTAAATGTCATCTGCCATTTGGATGCACAGTCTCCCAGTCTTGTGTGGTCCTCTAGTAATTTTTCACAATCCTCTTGCCTACCAGACTAATAAATATTATAAAACCCGTTCTCTGAAAATCTGTCCAAAACCTTTTTGAATTTACTATACTATTACTTTGACTATATTCTTTGTCAACAAATTCCATACCGGTGTCACAAAAAAGTTCTAATCTATAAGCCGCGCTTAAAATTAGGCATGGTTTATAGAATAATGCTTACACCTGGGAATCTCGCCTAACTATAGGTGCAGGCATTTGCACCAACTGAAATGTGGTGCAAATGTATGTGCCTAAATTAGGCATGTATCCCTCTTATTCTATAACACACATAAATGCTAGGAATGCCCCTGTTCTGCCCATGACCCTCCCAATTCCGTGCCCCCTTTTTATACTCAGATCCAGTGCCTAAATTTATGCAAATAAATTCCATTGAAATCTAATTAGTGCCAATAATTGCTTGTTAAAAAGCCAATTATTGGTACTAATTACCTAATTATTTAATTAAATCACATGCACAATTTTTGGCGACTTTTATAGAATATGGGGTGACTGTCTTAGCATGCACCGTTTTTATTAAAATGAATATGTGTGTGTAATACTGTAAGGAGTCCCTTTACAAAGGCGTGCTGAAAAAAGTCTTGTGGTGTTGTAGGCGCTGGTTTTGGGCAAATGCCGATCCATTTTTTAGCAAGCTGTAAAAAAGGCCTCTTTTTTGCCGAAAATGGACGTGCGGCAAAATCAAAATTGCCACGCGTCCATTTTGGGTCTACTTGTCACGTGTCCGTTACGTGT
Organism: Microcaecilia unicolor; assembly: GCF_901765095.1. NCBI lineage: Eukaryota > Metazoa > Chordata > Amphibia > Gymnophiona > Siphonopidae > Microcaecilia > Microcaecilia unicolor. The sequence goes on from NC_044037.1 coordinate 77,535,328, forward strand.
GGCAGAAAATAAAAAATATTTTTCAGACACATGTAGCAGATGCGCACCAAAACTGAAATTACCGCAAGGGCACATGGTAACCAGGTGGTAACTCCAATTTGGCACATGTTTGGCGCGCATATGTACCTAAGCGGCTTAGTAAAAGGGGCTCTAAGCGAGGTGAGCTCGGGGCCCGGATAATGTGACACCATGCAGCAGGTTAGAGTGAGCAAAATTAATATTTATTGACCATTGAATGATTACAAACTAGGGAAGGGGAAGGGGAAATTCAGTGCAAAACTAGTCTTTGAACATAAGAATGTCTTCCATGGTCTACTCCTACAGGAATACTGCATGCACTACAGTCTCTTGGTAAAGCAATACTTCCTCTTAGCTCTTGGCTGGCTTCCCAGAGTTATCAATAGCATTCTTAATATTGCACCACCCAGCCTCAGGCTGGTCCCTATATGCAAAGCTACAAGGTCCAAATTAAACTTGGCCTACCTGGCTGCTGGGGTTCCGGTTCACAGGTATGCGGTGAAAGTGTATATAGTAGGCCTTCGTTCCTCCCTCTGGGTCTTCCTAACCCCAATCTCATCCTGCCTTTTATGTTTCCTAGTTCTCTTCCTGGTTCCATCCATCCATTGTCACTTCCCCCTTGGGAGAGACAATTGGGCTCATTTTTGAAATAGAAGGATGCCCACCTGTCGACATAAATCAGAAGATGGATGTCCTTCTCCCAGGGTCGTCCAAATCGGTATAATCGAAAGCCGATTTTGGACATCCCCAACTGCTTTCCGTCGCAGGGATGGCCAAAGTTCAAGGTGGCGTATCAGAGGCGTAGTGAAAGTGAGATTTGGGCATGCCTAACACTAGAACATCCTCGACCCATAATCGAAAGAAACAAGGATGTCCCTGATGAACACTTGGACGACTTTACCTGGTCGTGTTTTTCTTATGACCAAGGCACAAAAGGTGCCCAAAATGACCAGATGACCACTGGACAGAATCGGGGATGACCTCCTCTTACTCCCCAAGTGGCCACTAACCCCCTCCCACCCTCAAAAACATATTTAAAAATATTGATTGCCAGCCTCAGATGTCATACTCAGGTCCATCACAGCAGTATGCAGGTACCTGGAGCAGTTTTAGTGGGTGCAGTGCACTTCAGGCAGGCGGACCCAGGCCCACTCCCCCTACCTGTTACGTTTGTGGAGGAAACAGCGAGCTCTCTAAAACCCAACAGAAACCCACTGTACCCACATCTAGGTGCCCCCCTTCACCCCCTTCACCCATAAGGGCTATAGTAATGGTGTAAAGTTGGAGGTAGTGGGTTTTGGGAGGGGTTTGGGGGGGCTCAGCACACAAGGTAATGGAGCTATGTACCTGGAAGCAATTTATGAAGTCCACTACGGTGCCCCCTAGGGTGCCCGGTTGGTGTCCTGGCATGTCAGGGGGACCAATGCACTACAAATGTTGGCTCCTCCCATGACCAAATTGTTGGAATGTAATTGTATTTTTACATGCATTGCCTGTCACCTATTATTTCTCTGTGATTACTCTGTGACCTCTGATGTGAATTACTTAGAGAGGTCACACAGCTATGTAACTTCCTGTGGGGGTTAGATGCAGCACATGCAGCACATGGAGCACATGGAGCTCATGATCTCTCCTAACCTGAGAGGATCTATGGTGGTGTGAGCATCCATTACCATCTAAGCACATGGAAGGAGCTGATAAGACAAATGTATAGTAATATGTATATATAAGCCTGTCTGATTATAATCTAACTACAAACTGTGAGTAAACAGATGTTTTGTTACTTCAACTTTAAAGTGACTCAGCAGTGAATTATTCAGGGGTGAATGAGAGAGAGATGAAGAAAGAAATTAACATTTCTAAAGCTGAAGCTGTGTGTACTAAAATCTGCTAATTATTTACTACAAATAATCCAACAAAAGGGTTACGGGCCCAGGGCCAGGAATTGAAAAAGAAGAGAAATATTACCAGGCAGAAAAAAAGGCCACATTTTTCTCTTAAGTTTTAAAGGAAAGATTCAGTCTGTCTCTCTCTCCCCCACACAGCAGACAGAAGGCTAAGAAAATGGCTGAGGGAAGAAATTCACCATTGTTCTATTCTCTCAAGGTGCCTAGATTAACTGAGTTTAATTATCAGCAGTGGGAATTAAGATTCATATGTTTCCTTCGAGCAAAAAGATTAGATATATGCTTAGACCAAGACAGAACAGCTGAAAATATGGCTGAATGGGACAATGCAAACTATTATGTGAAGTGCATGCTTTTGGAAGCTCTCTCAGAGAAACAAGCCATATTAGTGGAGGGAAAAGATACACCAAAGGACATTTTATATAAACTGAGAACTATGTATGCAACTACATATGCAAAGCAGCAACCAATTTGGTTGGCAGAGTTGAATGAAACCAAATTAAGGGATAAAAGTAAATGTAATGATCACATTATGTATCTTATGTCTTCATTTCAAAAGCTAGAACTTTCTGGAATTCCCATGTGTGATGCATTGAAAAGAGCATTTCTTTTTACCTCACTATCAAAGAAGTTTGATGTTTTTAGGTCTGTAAATGAGGCCATTGAAGGGCAATCTTTTGAACAGACAACATCAAAACTAAGGCAGGAATGCATAATAAATGATTCTGAGGAGATGTGTTCTCAAAGCAAGTCAGAGAGAAATGAAACAAATTTCTTGGCAAAGAACAGAGGAAGGCGGAGCTATGGGAAAACTCCACCCAAGGGCAAGCTGATTTGCTACTCATGTGGAAAGGAGGGACATGTATCTAAATGGTGTAAGGAAACACAAAACACTCCCTCTAGCTCACCTAAGCCAATGGAACTAAAGAATTTTCAAACCAGGAAATGTATGAAGGACAAAGATAAACACAAGGGCTTTCTAATGGCAGAAAAATCTTTGACTATGGTAAATAATAATTCAAATGAAAGTACTTGGATTTTGGATTCAGGGAGCACATGCCATTTAACCAATTGTAAGGATTTCTTTCAGGAAATGTGTCCAGAGGAAGGTATTCTTAAAACTGCAAACGCAGGGACTGCTAAGATCCAAGCAAAAGGTATTGGATTCTTAAAATGCAAAGTGTCTAATGAAGTTAAAGAAATTCCTGTAAGTGATGTCTTGTATATTCCCCAAGCAGTTTGCAATATGCTTAGTGTATCTACATTAGATAAGAAGGGATTTGTGATTCATTTTGAAAACAGTAAGTGCACAATCTCTAAAAATGATGAAGTGTATGCTGAAGCTTTTATGCATAATGATGTTTATAAGCTGAACATTTCAGGTGAAGCCTCACATCTGGCGCAAGTAAGGAAGAATGATGGAAAATGTAGTCTGGAAATCTGGCACCGCCGCCTGGGACATCGTGATTCTAAGGTGATCCAGGATCTTTACAGTAAGCAACTGGCCACCGGCATTCAGATAAGTGCAGATGCTGGTAAAATGGAGAAATGCATAGACTGTGTTACTCAAAAAGGTGTGAGACCCTCATTTCCTGCATACACAGGAAATAGGAGTAATAAAGTGCTGGACTTAATACACAGTGACTTATGTGGACCGTTTAATATCCCATCATTGGGAAATAACAGATTTGTGCTAATATTCTTGGATGATTTCTCTAGATATTGTGTGGCCTATTTGCTGAAAGAGAAAAGTCAAGTCACAGACATGCTGAAGAAATACGTAGCCATGGTGAGCAATAAATTTGAAAGAAAACCAAAGGTTCTTCAGACCGACAATGGTGGTGAGTTCATTTCACAAAGCATGCGCACATTTCTAGAACAAGAAGGCATTCAACATATCACAACAGTAGCTTATACACCAGAGCAAAATTCTGTTGCAGAGAGAAAATTTAGGTCACTTGTGGAAATGACCAGATGTATGCTGTCAGATAGCAATCTCCCTAAAAGACTATGGGGGGAAGCCATTCTCACAGCAGTGTACCTACAAAACAGAATGCCAACTAAAGGCGCTGAGCGCACACCACATGAGACATGGCATGGTAGGAAGCCAAACCTGTCACACATAAGAACATTTGGAAGTACAGCATATGCTCATATACCAAAGCAAAGAAGGCATAAGCTGGATTCCACAACAGAAAGGGGCATTCTAGTTGGCTATGCTCCAGGACACAAAGGATATAGAATTTTGAATCTGAAAACTGGCATTGTTGGCATAAGACATGTTACATATTTTGATGAAAACAAAAGGGTTGATAAAGGCTGGATTATCCCAGATGAGCCTTATCATCCAGAATATGAAACTAGAACAATAATAGACATGCAGTGTATATAAATGCCATACCAAGGCAGATGTCTGAAAGCAACTCACCTGTATCTAACGAGGAACAGGCAGAGGAAGCAGACACAGAAAGGATCATTGAAGAAGACAGTACAGTTGGAGAAGGGGAATCAATTGGAGAAGAACTCTCAGATTTAGAGGATGCGGAAAGGTCAGACCAACCTGTTGTCAGACGCTCATCCAGGGAAAACAAAGGTGTTCCACCCCCAAGACTGTCTTACTTAACAAAGTCAGCAGAAGCTCAAGAGCCCTTAACATGGGATGAGATTGAGAAAATGCCAGCAGAAGAAGCTGCTGAATGGCATAAAGCTGCACAAGAAGAAATTGATGCATTGGATAAAAATAATACTTGGATTCTTACAAAATTACCTCCTGGCAAGAAAGCTATAGGATGCAAATGGGTATTCAAGTTAAAAAGGAATGCACAAGGAAAAGTGGAAAGGTATAAAGCCAGATTAGTGGCAAAGGGATATCTTCAAAAATATGGAGAAGATTTTGATGAAGTGTTTGCACCTGTAGTGAAACACACGACAATTAGAACACTTCTGAGCATTGCAGTCTCAAAAGGCATGCAAGTCAACCACATTGATGTGAAAACAGCGTTTCTTCACGGAGATATAACTGAAGACTTGTACATGGAACAACCAACAGGTTTCATAAATACAAAACAAAGACAGCTAGTGTGTAAATTAAACAAAGGTCTTTATGGATTAAAGCAAAGTGCAAAATGTTGGAATGAAAAATTGCATGAAATATTGACAAATTTAGGATTTAAGCAAGGTGAAGCAGATAAATGCTTGTACACTAGGTGCACAAATGGACAATATGCATACATTTTAGCTTTTGTTGATGATCTGCTCATTGCAAGCAAAAGTGAGCAAGAGTACAAGGACATTGTAAAGTGTTTAAACCAGAATGTTGAGATAAAAGAACTGGGTAATGTGTCATACTATCTTGGTATAGAAATTGAGAAACAAAATGATGGTTCTTATCTTCTAAGCCAGAAGCAGAAAATAAATGAGCTTATTGAAAGTTTAGGTATGCAAGATGCCCAAGTTGTAAGCACTCCCATGATCACTGATTTTCTGAAGGATGAAACAGTAAGAGAACCTTTACCAGATAACATCCAATATAGATCAGCCATAGGTAAGCTTTTATATCTAGCTACCACATACAGGGCTGATATAGCAAATGCAGTAGGAATTTTGAGCAGAAGGGTCAGCTCACCTACCAAATCAGATTGGACTGCAGTTAAAAGGATGGTAAGGTATTTAAAGGGTACCATTGATTGTAAATTAAAGATTTCAGCCAATAGTAATCCAAAACTAATATGTTACTGTGATTCAGATTGGGCAGGGGATCATTCTGATTATAAATCCACAAGTGGATATGTGTTTATGTATGGAAATGTACAAATTTCATGGGCCAGTCATAAACAAAGTATTGTGAGTTTGTCTTCTACAGAAGCTGAATACGTGGCTGTATCGGAAGCGTGCAGAGAACTGATGTGGATTGAAAAACTTTTGCTGGATTTTGGAATAGCTGAAAAGAGACCAATCCAGATAATGGAAGATAATCAGAGCTGCATCCGACTGTCACAGAATGACAAGGTTCAGTCACGCACCAAGCACATCGCAACGAAATACCACAACGTGCGAGAGTTGGCGAAAGAAGGGGTCATCAGTCTACACTATTGTCACACCAGTGAGATGACAGCTGACATCATGACCAAACCGTTACCCAGAGAACGTTTTGTGAATCTGCGTATAAAGCTTGGACTTTGTATGAATAAATAATTGCATGACAGTTATGCATGAGAAGGGGTTTGTTGGAATGTAATTGTATTTTTACATGCATTGCCTGTCACCTATTATTTCTCTGTGATTACTCTGTGACCTCTGATGTGAATTACTTAGAGAGGTCACACAGCTATGTAACTTCCTGTGGGGGTTAGATGCAGCACATGCAGCACATGGAGCACATGGAGCTCATGATCTCTCCTAACCTGAGAGGATCTATGGTGGTGTGAGCATCCATTACCATCTAAGCACATGGAAGGAGCTGATAAGACAAATGTATAGTAATATGTATATATAAGCCTGTCTGATTATAATCTAACTACAAACTGTGAGTAAACAGATGTTTTGTTACTTCAACTTTAAAGTGACTCAGCAGTGAATTATTCAGGGGTGAATGAGAGAGAGATGAAGAAAGAAATTAACATTTCTAAAGCTGAAGCTGTGTGTACTAAAATCTGCTAATTATTTACTACAAATAATCCAACAAAAATGGCTTGCATTTGGTTGTTTCTGAGATGGACATCCTTGGTTTCCATTATTGCTGAAAATCAGAAACGACCAAGTCTAGGGACGACCATATCTACGGACAGCCAAATTTCAGGATTTGTGCGTCCCTGACCGTATTATCAAAACGAAAGATGGAAGTCCATCTTGTTTCAAAAATACGGGTTTCCCTGCCCCTAGATGGGGACATTTTGCGAGGACGTCCAAATCGAAACGAGGACGTCCCTTCAATTATGCCCCTCCACGGCGCTTAAGGCTGCCCTGGTACTGTGAAAGAATTTACAGCAGGGGAAGATGTAGTGCCATATAGACTCCTTCACACTCTGACATGAAACAGAAATCCAAAAAATGATAATGAGAAAAGTCCAAATATATAGAAAACAAATTGAAAAAAGTATCCTATACTAGGGTGGACTGACAGTGTTCTGGACCCTTGGGAAATACGGGCCATGGGCCCAAAACCACCCATCAAAAGTGATTAAATTAGATGGAAGCTAGGTGAGAATGGGCTCCCTACTGCTGTGTGCCCTTGGGTACTGCACTATTGTTCCAATGGTCAGTCTGCCCCTGTATTTTTTTATTTATTTATCAAATTTTTAATTTCTTACAAGTATAACACTTGTTACAGAAAAACAGCATAATATAAATATTGCGGAAACAAATGTAAGGAGAAATAAATTTACCCGCTTCCTTAGACCTCAAAATAAAGAGGGGGTTACAATATTAGTGGAATTATTTAAAGGTAACATAACAAAAATATACATAATGCGGTTTGTGTGCAATTCGTCTCACTTATCCAAATCTGTACGAAGTTGTTTCATATCCAAAAAGGATTTCAGCTGTTCTGAGTCATAAAATACATACTTTATCCCACTAAACCTGACCAGACATTTGCAAGGATACGCTAACAGAAATTAGCCACCTAACTTGAGGACATCTTGTTTCATTGCCAAAAATAATTTCCTGCGTTCTTGGGTTACTTTTGTAACATCCGGAAATATCCACAATTTAGTTCCATAAAAAGGAACCTTTGAAAATTTAAAGTACAGCTTTAAAATTGTGTTGAGGTCCTGTTCAAAAACCAGGGAAACCAAAAGAGTAGCTCTTTCTGGAGCTATTTCAATGGATTGTTCCAGAATTGCCGACAGATTATTAAAGTCTATCCCAACCGCTCCAGCACCTTCTTTCTTTCCTTCTTTTCCACCTGGACTTATTGGAAGATAATATATTTTATTTATAGGGGGAATAAGTTCTTGAGGATTTTCAAATTATCTTGCAGGTATTTTTTAAACAGTTCAATAGGTGTCTTACCAGGAATTTTAGGAAAATTCAGTACTCGGAGATTTAATCTTCTATTAAAGTTCTCAATCTGTTCAATTTTTCTATGCATTGCCAGATTATTTTTTATCACCGTCATTTTAAATTCTTGCAATTGATCAACATCTTTTTTAAAATCTTTAACTTGTATCGTCAAGTCTTCTTTAACCATTTCTAAATTTTTTACCATGTCCTCAAATTTCACAAATAAAGTATTTATCTTTTCTGAAGTATTTTGAAGAGTTAAATCAATTTTGCTCAGCATTAGCCAAATCCTCTCTAAATTCACCTCCGGAGTTGTTCCAGGTCCTTCAGACACCAGGACCTCTCTTTCTCGGCTTCTTTCTCGTGGCAAGGGACCTCCACCTGCTGGCTCCTTATTCACCATCGTGGGTTCTCAGGTGCCTGCTCCCCTCACCATCACAGAAGCCGGGCACGGAGGGCAGATTGAATCAGGAGGCGGGGATAAAGATGTTTCAAGACCCAGCAGGGACTCCTCTCCATGGCCCTGCTGCGGGTAACCCCGTCTCTCTACTCTGAGACGTGCGTGTGAGAAAGCGCTCCATGCTGCCCTGGAGTGGGGAGGAAGAAGCTGCAGGTGCTGGGGGAAGCCTCACAGTTCCTTTCCGCTTTGTATGCGGCATCGTGAAGGTAGGAAATCCGTCTCACTCGAGCAGTGAAGAGCGACTTCTCGAGATGCGCTCACACTACTGTCATCTTAGCAACACCCCTCTCTCCAGTCTGCCCCTGTCTTGTACACATTCCTTGTAGTTTCTCCTTGAAAATGTGTATCAAGCATATAGACCAAAAGCCCCTGTATACTTTATACCATCTGTTTTAGCTAAGAAGGGTATAATAGTGCATGGATGTTGGAAAAAAATATCATGTACACATGCTGGTTTCTCCCCCCCCCCCCCCCATAAAAAATTATTAAGCATAATAAACATATTACAATTGTTAAAATGTATTAAAATATATATAAACATATATCTATCAGAACTCTGTTAACAATATAAAACAAATATTAAACATATCTTAATACACAAATACCAATGTAAAAACCTGTAAATCATAACAGCCTAATGACAAAAAAAGTAAAGCTATTATAACTCATCTAAATTGCATTTGGTCATCAATTGACCTTTAAATTCCTTCAACCTTATTCCACAATAGCAGAATTGAATAGGAACCTGCACATACTCTTGATCCTGTCGACTCTAATGTGTTCCCGGATGGCCAAGTTAACAACAATTTCTCTTGGAAATGCAAATAGCTGCTGGGTACATAAAATAGCAATTTCACAAGTTAATAACCAGGGGCATGACCCTGAGATTTTAAATGCAAACATCAGGAATTTAATAGAGATTTGTTTCACAATGGGGAGCCAATGTAAGGACAGAAGAGTTGATAAATGCCAGTCCACGATGTCATATTTCACCAATAACCTTGCTCAAGCAGTTTGAACAAGTTGTAATATAGACAGAAAAATGCTTCTTCACAATCTGACTGAAAGTACAAACACTGTTGAAGCTGAAAATATTTTAGCTAAGGACTGGAAAGCAATTTTCAGATACAGCAATCTACAAATTATCTTGGGGTAATTTTAGTAAGATACATTTATGCATATATGACAGCATGGGGGTTGTTCTAGAAACTTTATTCTTGTTTTGGATGTCTGAAAACTGGATTTAGATATCCATATTGCATGGACGTTCAATTCACAATTTTACAACAGAAGGATATGTACGTCTAACATTGCAGTACATTCATATGGCAAGGGGGGTATGGTCTGAGCATGTTTTGGACAGGACTAGAGAGGGCCCAAAATATGGACATCCAATTCCACTCAGACTTGATACTTCTCGAGTCCAGGTTATAGAAAGGTGCTCTAATTGAGCAGCCGTCCACTGAAGAGATTAAGGTATGACACCTCCTTAATCCCCTAGTGGTTGCTGCCCCCTCTCTCTTTGCTAAATGTTAAATCCACAAGAAATACCAGATTCTATGATAACTTCAGGTATTACGGACATTCTTAACAATATCACATGCAGTTCTTTAGAAGTAACCTAAGGTTTAGTGCAGTAGACTAATAAGACCCAAAGGGATGCAGGTTCAAATTTCACTTCAGCTATTAATTTGTTCTTTTTAAAACTTGTGAGTTATCTAGGAATGGAAAAATACCTACTGTACCTAAATATATAAGACACCTGCAAGCCTAAAGGTTATTGAAGTGGTGTACATTCAGGAATAGTAGGTGTTTTTCTATCCATAGAGGGCTCATAATTAAAAAAGAAGAATCACAAACAGCTGAAGTGGGATTTGAATCTTGGTCCCCAGATTCTTAACCCATTGTTCTAAACATCAGGCTACCCTTCTGCTTTGCATGGATATCTGCATAGTCATTTTATAAAATGGATGTTCCAATGCTGCCACAGACATCCATGTCCCTAGTTTTCCTCCATTCATTACAAATGACAATGACAGATTTACAACATCATAATTTGGATGTTTCAGTTTATAATCATTGAATGATCAAATACATCAGTCTCTTACAAAGCTCATAACCAATGTGTACCAGCACCACAATCAAAAATAGCAAGTATAAAACTAACATGGTGTGGCTTCAATGTGGTTAATATAGACACTCTGTGTTACAGTACTTCACAATTGCTCACTTTTTTGTATTCATATCCTCAATTTAGAGCCATTATACATTTGGTGCTGTGATCAGATGTAATAAAAGTGCTCTATTTCAAAACATTATGGCTTTATTGCTAAACCAATATTCATGTAGCAGTACCTCACTGTCACTCATAATTTCATTTTATTATTAGGATTTATTTACCGCCTTTTTGAAGGAATTCACTCAAGGCAGTGTACAGTAAGAATCAGGGCCGCCGAGAGACTAGGCTGGGCCTGGGGCAAGGCTGCCCCGCCTCTGCCCCCTGCCATCCCCTGTCGCTCCCCCTGCTGCTACCACCCTGCATCGCTCCCTCTGCCGCTGTTCTCACCTGCCTGCCTCTACGGCTCCAGGCCCCCTGCATTGAAGGCGGCAGTCGCAGATCGCCTCTCTTCTGGCCTTCCATCCTTGTGTCCCGCCCTCGTCTGATATAACTTCCGGTTTCCGCGAGGGCAGGACACAGGGAGGGAAGGCCCGAAGGGAGGCGATCTGTGACTGCCGCTTCGAATGCAGGGGGCCCGGAGCCAAGGAGGCAGGCAGGTGAGACCGGAAACTGCAGCGCCGGTGGCCTGACCCCAGCGCCGGGCCCCCCTTGGAGGCCTGGGCCCTGGGGAATTTTGTCCCCCCTGCCCCCCCCTCTCAGCGGCCCTGGAAAGAATAGATCAATCATGAGCAATAGGCAATTACAGCAGTAAAAATATTCAAAAACAATATAAAGTATGGCAGCATGGTATACTACTTACAATGTCAACACAATACATAATAGAGCATTTTAATTGATAGAGAAGCGTAAAGCCAAGAAGTAACATATAAGTAGGTAAGAAAATAGGAAGAGTTAGAAAGTAAGGTGATTGATTTAAAGAAAGTTGCACTTGAGGTCAGAGAGATGGTTAAATATGATCTCAGCTAGGGTAGGAGTGGATAATTTCATGTGTGCAATATCCCTCTGATTCTATAAAGGTCACAAAAATTTGTGCATGCAGATTTTGGTGCGTTCCCGATTGGCACACACAATTTAATTGAAATAGGAGCCAATTAGTGCAAATAATTGGCTTTTTAACAAGCAACTATTGGCACAAATTTACCTGGGACCAATGTGCATAAAGTTAGGTGTGGAATTCGCCCCAAAAATGTAAATGTGGTCCAATAAATGGGTATGGAAATGGGAGGGTCACGGGCATTTTAGGGTGGAGGGGGTGTGGCTTTGAATTACACATGTAATTACTGAATAATTTGCACAGCCATTTGCAAGATGGTTTTGTTGGTGCAAATGGCTGTGCCTAAATTTATCAATGACTCTCCACTTAAGCGTGTATTCTATAAACCATGCCAACTTTAGCCATGGCTTTGTAGAATGTTTCAGTGCCAAGTTTTTTAGGCACCATATATAGAATCTAGCCCTATATGTAGTCTTCACTCACCTTATGTCCCCAAACAACATTCAAATGCTCCCTTAAATAAATAACTGACTTTTTTTTTTGCCTTTGCATCCTAAATCACAGTACTTGACCAAGCTTCAGCTGTGCTTTCAAAATGGTTCTTCTCTTTCTACAATGTATCAGGAACTACTTATTCTCTTTCAACCAATCAGCTTGATGGAGTCATTTTAAATATCCTTTATGCTGGCACAAATTTAAAAAAAATAGTATCACTCTATAATCATATCAAGCTACTATTTTAACTGTAATGTTACTCTTTGCAGCAAGTAAATTATTGCAATCACTTCCCATCAGCAGAGTGGGAAACAAAATCAATCACTCAATGCCACAACAAATCAGAGGAAGGATTTTCTGAAATACAGTGTGAAACTAGTGAAAGTTCCTCTCTCTAATACAATATGGCCCTTATTTTAGAAGCTTTACTCATGTTTGGACATCTGAAAACTGATATTTAGGTATCCCTATTCCATGGACATCCAAATCCCAATTTTATAAAGCTGGAATACAGACATCTAAAACTGAAGTACATCCTTAAGGTAAGGAGTGTGTGATCTGAGGAGACTAGGGAAGGGTTAAAATATAGACATCAAACTCCAATTTCAGAAAAAGAGGCATCATGTTCAGAAAGATATATATGGTGATATTTAGACCTGATACCCAGCACATCCAGGTTACAAAAAGATATGCCGATTGAGCAGCTTTCCACTGGAAGGATTAAGGGAAGTCACAATAGGTATTTTTCTATCCCTGGAGCACCCACAATAATAATAATAAAATAAATTCAAAGAGCTCTAGTGGGGTTTGAACTAGGTTCCTGCTGCTCTATCCATTAGGCTACTCTTCCACTTCACATGAATATTTTATAATATGAATAATCCTGTACTGTCACAGTGATGTCCATTTCCCTTGTGCCCTGTTCATAGTTTTGATGTTTCAGTTTGTAAAGTGGATAACAATGTAGAACATAACCAGCACATGGACATCCATTTCTCATGTATTTTAGGACAGGCTCTACGTTGGCAGGTCGTGTGCTAAAATACTAGCACCACCAGTAAAGTACTGACCTGGACGTCCTTATTCAGAGTTGGATTTCCTTTCTAAAATGTCATTCTATAGATGCACTTAAACCCTGTGGGGCTACAGTTTTTAATGTGTAAATCCCGCGTTGCTTTTTGCAGAAGACTAAATTAAAATCATTGCATAAAAATACTTCAATCTGGATTATATTCCCTGAAGAAGCCTAAGGAGATGAAATCATCACTCAGATAGGAGCTAGATGATTAAGGAGTCATGCTTTCTAATGGGATAGTAATTTGATTGAAGGACATTGTGGAGTTATATACTCTGATCAAACCATGTTTTAGAGACTTAAAGAAAAAGATAAAATGATTGAAGTTGGACCTATATTAAGATGTCTGCATTTTTTCATGTTTTTGATTTCTTAAAAACTAATTTGCAAATTCAGAAAAAAAAGAAAAAGAAAAGGATTACTATGAGTGTTGATGAGGTGATATTGTTGAGCCTGTAATTCTATTTTCTTTACACAGGTTGATAGTGATTAATAATATATTTTGAAATTGATTTTGTGAAAGGAGTTAATTCACAAATGGGTTTTTTTTTGTATGATTAAATCTTTTCTGCCACTTCTGACCTGATGTTTCTAGTGTTTTTATAATTTCTGTATGATTAGTGATTCCTGCAATGCATTTATAATCGGACTCAGTTTGCAGAAATGTCAGTATTACTAATTATTGTTTTCTGTGGATCATAGATAAAAATATTATCTAACAGTGCTAGAAACACAAAGCCCTATGGAATCCCACTTGTCATCATTTTCCAACTGCTTTCTCCTCTTCAGTCATTTCCTTAACCATTCAAAATGCTATCACTAATCTCAATTTTCTGTAATTTAGAAATCACCCTTTCATGGGGAATCACATCAAAAGCCTCAGCAAAATTTAGATACATTATCAGGTTTATTTTTGAAAGAGAAGGGCACCCATCTTTCAACACAAATCGGGAGATGGGCGTCCTTCTCTCAGGGTCGGCCAAATCGGAATAATCGAAAGTGGGGACGACCAAAGTTCCCGGGGGCATATTGGAGGCGTAGCGAAGGCGGGACTGGGGCATGTCTAACAGATGGGCATCCTTGAGTGATAATGGAAAAAAGAACGGCGTCCCTGATGAGCACTTGGCCGACTTTACTTGGTCCATTTTTTCTTACGACCAAGCCTCAAAAAGGTGCCCAAAGTGACCAAATGACCACCGGAGGGAATCGGGGATGACCTCCCCTGACTCCCCCAGTGGTCACTAACCCCCTCCCACCCTGAAAAAAAAACTTTAAAAACTTTTTTTGCCAGCCTGAAATGTCATACTCAGGTCCATCACAGTAGTATGCAGATCCCTTGGGTGGGAGGTATGTGTGTCAGTGGAGGCATAGCGAGGTGGGAGGTATGTGTGTCAGTAGAGGCATAGCGAAGGCGTGGACGTCCTTCTTTCAAACATTTTGGACATCCTGAACTGCCCCCCCCCCACAGGGACAGCCAAATTTCAAGGGAGTGGCATGGCATGGAGGAGTGGCTAGAGTACTGGTCTTGCAATCCAGAGGTGGCCAGTTCAAAACCCACTGCTGCTACTTGTGATCCAAAATCCAAATAAATATAGGGGATGTTAGAGGCATAGCAAAGGCATGGATGTCCTTCTCACAGAAACATCCCTGAAGAGCACTTGGACGTCTTCACCTGGACTTGTGTTTTTTTTAAGGTTGTAGATGGCAATTTATTTAAGGTTGTAGATGGCTATCGTCTTTGGCATGCGCGGAGCAGCCAAGCATTAGGCTGCTCTTTACTGGCTTCCCCTCCTTAAGAAGGAACTCATGTGCAAATGAGCTAACAGCAAGCAGCTCATTTGTATGCGATTTCCTTCATGCATGCCCGTTCCTTTCCGAATCACTAAGGGATCGGTAAGGGAAGGGCTTTTTCTGTTCAGTTAGTGCATCAGATAGTCCACTGCAGTGCCCCCTAGGGTGCCCGGTTGGTGTCCTGGCATGTCAGGGGGATCAGTGCAGTACGAATGCTGGCTCCTCCCATGACCAAATGAGTTGGATTTGGTCGTTTTTGAGATGGGCATCCTCGGTTTCCCTTATTGCCGAAAACCGTGGACGACCATCTCTAAGGTAGACCATCTCAACATTTATGTCGACCATCTCTAAGGTCGACCTAAATGTTGAGATTTGGGCGTCTCCGACCGTATTATCGAAATGAAAGATGGACGTCCACCTTGTTTCAATAATACGGGTTTCCCCGCCCCTTCACAGGGACATCCTGCAAGGACACCCTCAGGAAATTTGGGCGCTCCGTTCGATTATTCCCCTCCATGGGTCTCATTTACCAAGATTTTTCTTTCCTGTTCTGAATTTGTAGGGACACATTTTATGAAATCAGGTCCTCTACTTCCTTATATTCATATCAGAATTTCTGCCAAAATAAAACAAATAAATTTGGTTTGGTTTGACTGACTTGCTAGATTTTGCTTTCCCTCAGTATATAACTAGGGCTTATGATTTTAGATTTTAATCAATAAACACTCATAAATACCTATTTTATTTGTTTATTGGATAAATACTGGAAAACGCTAGTACTCTGCTACCCCTCCACTGGATTATTTTGATTCTCCCACTCAGTTTTGTGTATTTCTATGTTGATGACATATTTGATTTCACTGGAAAAGAACCAATCCATAGTACTTAATGTACTTTCAATTAGCTTTAAAATAAACAGCTAGCTTTACTACTATTACATACCTAAGATTAAAAAGTATATATATATATATATATATATATATATATATATATATATATATATATATATATATATAAAACCATTTTTCTTTTTGTAATTTCACCCTAGCAAGTGCATCTGTTGCAAGGGATTTGCCTGTCTTACTGTATTCATATTGCCTTTCTGGAACACAGATGTTGATTCTGATAGCAGTTCTTTTTTGCAGTATCTCAGCAAGCCACGTCCTTTCCAATGTGGTCCAGACAGGGAACAGTCTCTCAATAATCACAAGCTGTCCTAATGGCTCCATTGCTCAATAATAATTACAGCAGATAAGATTACTCCACAATAGCAAATGCCTTTCCCCTTCCCACTTAAGCTTTAATCTGCTGTGGTTCCAGGCTTTTCCAGAAGCTTGCAGCTTCTAAAAATGTTCAAACACACACTAGCAATAATTATCCTCTCTCACAAAACCAGGCTGGCTTTAACCTGCTGTGGTTCCAAGCTTTCCAGCAGCCTGCAATATGGGATTTAGTCATGCAGTTTAGAGTAAGATCTGTTGAGTAGGGGCTGTCTCGTACATGTTTAGTGTACAGCATTGTGTACGTCTAGTAGTCCTGTTGAAATGATAAGCAGTAGTAGTAGTAGCAGAATAGCATGCAGCCAGATGCGTGCACAAATCTTGATTGTTAGCATACAATTATTGACCTTTGACAAAGTATCTCATGAAAGACTCCAGAGGAAATAGGAGAGTCATGGGCTAGGAGGTAGTGTCCTATTGTGGATTAAAAACTGGTTAAACGATAGAAAACAGAGAGTAGGGTTAAATGGACAGTATTCTCAATGGAGAAGGATAGTTAGTGGGGTTCCCCAGGGGTCTGTGCTGCGACCGCCTGCGGTTTTTAACATATTTATAAATGACCTAGAAATGGAAGTAACTAGTGAGGTAATTAAATTTGCTGACGACACAAAGTTATTCAAAGTTGTTAAATTGCAAGAGGATTGTGAAAAATTACAAGAAGACCTTATGAGACTGGGAGACTGGGCGTCTAAATGGCAGATGATGTTTAATGTCAGCAAGTACAAAGTGAAGCATGTGGGAAAGAGGAACCAGAATTATAGCTACATAATGCAAGGTTCTATGTTAGAAGTCACCGACCAAGAAAGGGATCTAAGTGTCGTCATTGATGATACGTTGAAACCTTCCGCTCAGTGTGCTGCGGTGGCTAAGAAAGCAAATAGTATGTTAGGTATTATTAAGAAAGGAATGGAAAACAAAAATGAAGGCATTATTATGCCTTTGAATAGCTCCATGGTGGGACCGCACCTCGAATATTGTGTTCAATTCTGGTCACCGCTACTCAAAAAAGATAAGGCAGAATTAGAAAAGGTGCAGAGAAGGGAGATGAAAATGATAAAGGGGATGGGATGACTTCCCTATGAGGAAAGGCTAAAGCAGCTAGGGTTCTTCAACTTGGAGAAAAGATGACTGTGGGGAGATATGACAGAGGTCTATAAAATAATGAGTGGAGTGGAAAGGGTAGACGTGAAGCGCCTGTTTACTCTTTGTCACATTTTCAAAGCTAGAAACTGGGTTTGTGAGCCCTTGGGCCACTGCCGAGGAGCAGCAGTGGCAGGCAAAACCACCCCACGCTAGAGACAGGGCAGATCTCTGACAAACAGTTAGGCTTCACCTGCACCTGGCCACTTTTCACCGAGAGTTGAGCTCCAGGCTTCAGGTGGCCGGCAGGACTTACTGGACAGGGCAGGACTGGATAACAGCTAGGCAGTACAGGGACAGCAAGGCAGGGAAAGGATAGGCTAAAGGACAGGACTGAAAGCTGCAAGCAGGCACTGAAACAGAGAACAAACACAGCTAGACAGGAAACTGAACTGAAAGCTGCAAGCAGCTACTGAAGCAGGGAACAAACACAGAACTAGACAAAGACATACAACCAAGACACAAGACTAGGAAACAAGCAATACAGTAAACAAGCAATACCCTAAACTAAACACAGACTAACTAGAACAGGCAAGACTTCAGGCAAGAACTAGAGCAAGGAAACAAACTCAGGCTGAAGTGCAAAAGCACCAACATACCAGGGCCTTAGACGCAATGCAAAGGCAAAGCAGAAAGGTTTCAAAATGGCTAATAAGCCCAGTAGCAACTGAGACTCAGCTGCAACTATCACCAGGCAACTAAGGGTGCTGTGCAGGTTCAAACAAAACAAGCAGGTCTGGCAGTCTGGAAGATCCGGACTGGACTGGGCTGAAATCTGGAACGGGTGACAGCACACAGACAATCTAATGCAGCCAGCACACAGAGACAGAGACAGAACTAACTCACAAAGAACAGACAGAAGCCAGCTCAGAAGCTGACCACAGGAAATAAGGTGAGTCTGAGAGGGGGCACGGCCACAGACGTGACACTTTTTCCAAAAATACTAGGACTAGGGGGCATTCAATGAAGCTATAAAGTAGTAAATTTAAAACGAATCAGAGAACATTTTTCTTCACTCAATGTGTAATTGAACTCTGGAATCCATTGCCAGAGAATGTGGTAAAGGCGGTTTAGACGGCTTCTTAAAGCAAAAATCCATAGACCATTATTAAAATGAACTTGCGGAAAATCCACTACTTATTTCTGTCATAAGCAGCATAACATGTTTTGTACTTTTTTGGGATCTTGTGACCTGGATTGGCCACTGTTGGAAACAGGATGTTGGGCTTGATGGACCTTTGGTCTGTCCCAGTATGGCAATACTTATGTACTTACTAGTAAAAAAGGCCCGTTTCTGACACAAATGAAACGGGCGCTAGCAAGGTTATATTGATTAGTTGTTTTTTGTTAACCAAATATTTAATATTAAAGTATTGTAATGAGATGGAGTAATAGTGAAGGGTGTATAATGAGGAAGGAGGAAGCCCTGTGTAGGACCACAGGTGCGGTCCTTTTTGACAGAGTGTTTGTGTGTGTAAGACAGAGAGACCGATAGTGAGTGTGTGTGAAGAAAAGAGATTACTGACTGAGGTATTTCAGGAATGAAATGCTGGTAAAAGAATTGTCAATACTCCTTTCAAGTAATTAAATGTTTGTAAGCATATGGTAAAAGGCAAGAAAGCTTTCAAAAATGTTGTTTTGTGAACTGCAGGTTTAGTGCAAAGCAGTGCTGAAAGTGCTTTACCATGCACAGTACTTCCCAAGGAAGCAGAACCACAGCAAAGTGAATTGCAAAGTGGAAAACTAAAAAGCCAACCAAACCCTCAGTATTTTTCATGTTAACATGGGAAATACACATTGAATGTAAAAGAAATCTGTGTTTTCTGTCCCGTCTCCCCCTCAGAAGCACAATGGTACCGTGTCAGCGACTGCAGCCCTTAACCCTTTTATTGCCACATCAACGTTAACAATTCAGGAGTGAGCTTGCTCGGCTGGTTTGCTTGCTGTTGGAAGAGGGGAGGAGGAGTTGCTTCTTTTAGGATCATGTTAAGTGTTTCCCAATCTGCTACGGGGGAAGCTGTGTCATTTGTAACCCTGCCTCGCAAGAAAACAATTCTTCAGAGCACAGAGTAGTAGTCAGCCCCAAGCGCAGGAGCACCAACAATAAGAGCATCGTTGATTGGCTGCAAAATCTCTTCCTGGTTGCTAGGAAAAGGAGTGGGTGATTTGTTGCTGTCAGGGTGATTCCTTGCTGTCATAACTTAAAGGAGGCGGATGTTCGTTCTCGTGCGTTGCCTGTAGATGTAAAGTGAGATGCATGGGGGGGAGGGGTTTCAAGTGTACAGCGCTGCGTACGTGTAGTAGCGCTATAGAAATGATAAGTAGTAGTTGTGGTATCGGAAGGGGAGGGGGTTGTGGGTGAGCTGTAGGAATTTGAACTCTGACACTGGGATGGAAAGGAGGCGGATCTTCGTGCTCGTGCATTGCCTGTAGATGAGAAATGAGATCCATGGGTGGAGTTGAGGAATTTGAACTGTGACCCTGGAAAGGAAAGGAGGCTGATCTTCGTGTTTGCGCGTTGCCTGTAGTTGTAAAATGAGATGCATTGGGGGGGGGAGTTTTGTTTTGTGTTTGTATCGGAAGGGGGGGTGCTGAGTTGCATGAATTCCTAGGTTTTTTGTGGAGCAGCTGTGCTGGCGACGTCATCCTTGGCTTCACGTGCTACACGGTCTGTGAGTGTCACTGCTCCGCCCACGAGGTCATCACGTTTGACGTGTGGGCGGGGCAGACAGTCATGGATGAAAAATTGATCTCTGGCGCCTCACATTTAGAACGTTGGAAAAGTGAGGCTTCAGAACGTTGGTGGTGCGTTTTATATAGAGAGATGGGGCGTGGCTGAGGGCGGGTCTATGAGTGAGGGTGACTGGTCCTAGCCTATGAAGACTACAGGATTTTTGTGCTTCTCTGCCTTGGAGTGAGCTTCAGAATGTTCAAGGTGGGATTTATTAATATAGATGTACTTATGGAAACCTATTAAGTTGCAGAAACCAAAGATCCTGGGTTTGGTTGGGCTCTAGACTACAGTTCTTGAAAAGTCGGTCAAAACCATTTGTTCTAAGCTATCTGATGACATATTTGATCTTTCTGACCACCTTTCTTCTGCATTAAAGATAAAAAAAGTTAACAAAACTTACATTTCTAGGGGTTTAAGCTGACAGCCGAGGCTCCTGCCCATTTAAACTATGCTGAGCAGGCTGGCAGCTGATATTCAGTGGCAGTTAGTTGAGCAGTGCCACTAAATACAAACACTGACCATCCTAGCACTGCCTGGGCAGAAATGCCAGATGGCAAAAAATGTTTCTGCCCAACCTGTGCCCAAAAGCAGCCCAAAAATAGTCCAACAATCAAACCCTGTGAGGAGCAAGGAGGGGGGGGACCTGTCTCCCCCACCTCCCGTAGTCACAGCATCGTCTGTGTGCTGTTGTAAACTTGCTCTACCTCCTCCTCCTCCAAAATCCTATCCACGTGATGGTCACTCATTGCTCTGCTCGCTGCCTCACGCTTCAGTGCTGCTGAGCACTGCAACACAGCTGATGATGAGTCATCATCAGTTGATGACTTCATCACCTACCTCACCCTCCTATTTGACAAATTTGGAGACGGAATGAGGCTTGAGCTGTGCCATTCTGACTCCAAATTTGACCAATAGGGTGTGCACTAGAAACAGAGCCATAACCAACCGGCATGGGCGTGCAACTGCCCAAAAAGATGCAACCAGTAACTGTTGAAAAGTGCTCATGTACAACTTAAAAAAGCCAACCAATTCCATAGGGAAACCGCGGAATTGGCAACTTTGCGCCTGGGTAGTGCTGGGGCAGTTTGTGGGAGGAATTGGGGAGGAGCCAGCAGTTATGCAGCCACTGGGCATGTTACTGTTGTAACTGTCTATTGCCTATGTTTGACTTTTGCTTGCTGTACACCACTGTTTCCTCTAAGCTGAGCAGGAGTCCTCCTCCACCTATAGCCCCGCCAGTATGTATGTGAGGGAGGAGGGGGGTGCATACTATCACCTTTTTAATAGTGAGAGACAGGCAAATTCTGCAGAACTCCAGGGAACCTGCCTATCCCAAATGACTGAAGAGATAATATTGACATAGCACCCTCCAGAAGCAGCAATACAGCTGGAGGACTCACGCTCAGCTTAGAGGGAACAGTGCTGTACATAGACTTCAGTGAATTCTTTTATGAAGACGGAAAATAAATCTTAATAAATAAATAAAACATTTAGTGCCAGTGCCTGCATGACTAGGTGGACAGATAGGACCTCACAAAAGGCAATCTTTGCCCACTTAGATATGCAGATGCTGACACTGTCACTAAATATTGGCCAGTACCTACAAACTGCCAGGTCAGCACCTGACTCTGGATATTCAGTGCCAGTGCCTAGACAAGGCCCCAGCATTGAATACACAAGGCTAAATCTGCCTGATACTTTCAGTGGCTTAAAAACTGGTCACTGCTGCAGCTGAATATCAGCCCCCTAGATTTTAATGATTGTTCTCGAGCTTCCAGGTTTTAGTAGGGGACTAAATTATTTTTCACCTAATTAGTCATTTTGCATCTCTAGTTTTTGAAATCTCTGCTCAGCAGAGTCAACTTTAGCAAACAGTTCAGCAAGCAACCTGAAATGAGCTGAAAACAGAGTATCTAGCTTGGATGTCTGTATTGCAAGCAGTATAAACTGGGCAAAAAGAGTTTTACCTAAATTATCAATAGCTAACTAGATTAACTGTAGCATAACTAATGGGCCAATGTTCAGAAGCCCTGTGCTGTTCCAAACAGCGCTCTAAAAATAGTACCAGAACAGAACAGCATGGGGCTATAATGCCCTTATGATCAAAGTTAATAGCATGCAAATTTATGTGCGCTGTTAGCTCTGATCATAGGGGTAATTCTGAGGGAAGATTGTGCCTGTGCATGTGCCCAAGGTACAATCCTCCTGCAGAAGTTGTTTGACAGGTCCGGACTGTGAAAAGCCCTGACCTGTCAAACAGCAGAATAGGTTTAACAGGTCTGGGATTTTCTCTTGGACCTGGCAAACCTAAGCCTCCCCCGGACCACAAGTCCTGGAGGTCTAGTGGACCTCCAGGCCCCCACCCTCAAAACACAAAACCCTGGCAGTCCAGTGGGACTGCTAGCTTCCCCCCTCCCACCCCCCTCACATTGAACAAAAATGCCCTGGTGTCCAGTGGGATCACTATCTATCTAGCTAGCTAGCCTGCCCTCCCTCCCCACCCCCACCCCCAGCAGCCTATCTTTCCATAGTAGTAGTAAGTGTAGGAGGGAGGGACTAGCACTCCTTCCCTCCTCTTTGGGTGTCCTCCCATGGTGCATCCTGGGATAATTTGGGCATGGCTTAACCCTTATTTGGCAGTTAAGCCCTGCCCAGCACATCCCAGGATGTACCAGGCAGGGTGGGATGCCACCATTTTGGGAAGGTGCACAAAGAGAAGGGATGGAATGTTAGTCCCTCCCTTCTCCACTTACTACTACTACTACTATGGAAAGGTAGGCCACCGGGGGGGGGGGGGGGAGAGAAGGAGGGCAGGCTAGCTAGCTAGATAGGTGTCCTGCTGGACCAACAGGGATTTTGCTTTTTGGGGGTGGGGAGCCTGAAGTACACTGGACCTCCAGGTCTTGTGTTGGGGGGGGGGGGGGCGGGCTTAGGTTTGACAGGTCTAGGAGAAAATCCCAGACCTGTCAAACCTCTTCAGTGAGTCTCCCTCATTCCTCCCTCGCTGGCAAACCCTAACGCGAGCTCTGAGCTGGCATAAGGCTTGCAGTGGTAGCAGTGCCCTTGTTTGAAGCACTGCTACCACTGATTATGAGGGAGGAATGCTGGAGACCATTGTTTGCATGCATTAGCCAGCATATTATTACACATGCTTGCCGGTTCTGATTTTCGTACAGGAGCAAACGCAGGCACTAGTACAGTGCTACTGGCCTCTAGTGCCCGCATTTGCATCTGATCATCAGCCCCTAAATGCAACTTTTCTAAAGCAAAGTCCTCAAAAGCTGAAGCAGAGAAAGCTGCTAAATCAACAGAAGACTCACCCAAATCATCAACAGAGTTTGGAAAAAAAAAGCGGAAACAGCAGTACAACTTCCACAGCAAGAGAAGATGACTCCTTTTGGAGTCACTCTCATTGCATTATCAGCCTCTTCGAGGTCCCTTCCAGTGTCATAGCCATAGTCAAAGCAGGATCTAAAGGATGTCTTCTGTTTTTGGGACAGAATGTAAGTGTTTAGTGTCACCTAATACCTGTGACCGCCCAGACAATACCCAGTTAGTACTGGGGCAGTCCACGAGCACAGCCTGGGCAAAGCCGGAACAACCAGTTAGCATTGATACTCAGTCCACTAACCAGCTATGTGGATAAGGTTAGGACAGAAAAAAAGAGTGTCCTAATTGTATCTGCTGAGCTAACCAGGCAGTAGTTTGAATGTCAATCAGTGCATGGATAACTTCCAGGTGACTGCACATACCTGGATAGTCAATGCTGGAACCTGGACATGGCCCACCATTGAATATCTAGTAACATAGTAAGAATTGGCAGATAAAAACCTGTATGGTCCATCCAGACTACCCATAAAGGTGGCCAGAGTTGAATGGCACTCTGCACAGGTTCCACGTTTTCATGATTAAATACTGGTATATTTTATCTCTGTATCTCCTGGCCAATTCTGGGGCACAGACCGTAGAAGCTTGCCTAGCACCAGTCCTACTTCCCAACTTCTGGAGTTGCCATCAGGACCCAGACCATAGCAGTCTGTCTGGCATTGGTCTTACTTCCCAACCTCTGAAGCTTCCGTCAAAGCTCACTCCAGCTATGAGGTCATTTCAGTTTTGCTTTAATTGGATTCCATCCTTTTTCTATATAGTGTTCCTCTGTGTTAATCCCACACATTTTTGAATTCTGTCACTGTTTCTGTCTTCACAACTTCTCACAGGAGGGCATTCTAGGCATCAACATCCTTTCTGTGAAAAAAAAAAAAGTTTACTGACATTGATCCTGAGTCTCCTACCTTGCAACCTCAAATCATGACCTCTAGTTCTACCACTTGCATATTAATACCTTTTAAAGTATTAAACATCTGTATCACATCCCCCTTATTCCACCTTTCCTCTAAGGTATACATACTGAGGTCTTCAAGTCTCTTCTCATACTTCTTTTGGCACAAGCTACCTACCATTTTTGTCACCTTCTTCTGAATTGCCTCAAGTCTTTTGATATCCTTAGTGAGATGTGGAGGGGAATAATCGAACAGCACCGGCGAAATACATGGCCAGTGATGTATTTTGGCAGTGCTCCAAACAGCTGGCCAGACCCGCATTTTCGAAAAAGATGGCCGGCCATCTTTTGTTTCAATAATGCGGTTCCGACCAGCCAAATGCCTTGGATTTGGCCGAGGTTTAAGATGGGCGGCTTCGTTTTTTAGCGATAATGGAAAGTTATGTCGGCCATCTCAAACCCTGGCCAAATCCAAGGCATTTGGCCATGGGAGGAGCCAGCATTTTTAGTGCACTGGCCCCCCTGAAATGGCAGGACACCAACCGGGTTCCGTAGGGGTCACTGCGGTGGACTTCAGAAAAGCTCCTACATGCATAGCTCCCTTACTTTGGAAGCTGAGCCCCCCACCCCCCTAAAACCCACTACCCACAAATGTACTGTGCCACTAAAACTGCTCCAGGGACCTGCATACAGCCTCTAGGACTTATTGCTGCTGTATAACTTTGGTACACCAGTTGACACCTGAAGACTAATCTCTCCAAAAACGTCCTTTATTGGAATAAGCACGCTTACTCACAGTTAACTGCAGATCAGAGGTTGTACCCCACTGGCAACGAGTCTCCCTGGTACTGAGATTAACAGTAGGTCAGAGCTGGCACAATGGTGTACAATGCCCTCTTTCAGCACCATTCAAGGTAAGAACTACGTTCTCTAATGTGGCTAACACAGGAAAGGGAACTAAAACTGGCTTACAAAAATGGCCACTACCGCATGGACTACAACAGGAAACAAAACAGGGCACACTCTGACCCAGTAAGCAGGGGGAAAGCACCAGGGGAGTAGAGCCTACCAACTACCAATACCTATACCCACCACAATGCATTGCTGATGTGACTCTGCAGTGCAAATAACAGAAAAGGTGTCACACTCACCCCAGAGCCACATCACAAGCAGGAAAAGGCTGTTGGAGGACAGAAGACATTCTGCTGTCATGGAGGTGGGTACGGCATTTGAGGCTGGCATACAGGCTGGAAAAAAAGTGTTTATAGTGGGGTGTTTTTGGTGGGAGGGGGTTAGTGACCACTGGGGGAGTATGGGGAGGTCATCTCCGCTTCCTTCCGGTGGTCATGTGGTCAGTTTGGGCACCTTTTTGAGGCTTGGTTGTGAAAATAAAAGGAACAAGTAAACCCGGCGAAATACTGCTTAACGCCATATTTTTTTCCATTATTGGCGAAAGCCGGCTATCTGGTAGCCACGCCCATACCCGCCCATGTCCCGCCTTCGCTTTGCCGCTGCCTTTGAACTTTCGCCGGCGAGGCGACGGGAAAGCGGCGATGCTGTCAAAAAAAGCAGCTTTGGATTATACTGATTTTGCCGCTTTTCCGATTTGTGTCGGGAAATGGCCGCAATCACTTTCGATTATGAGTTGGATAGCCTACAAAATTAAACACAATACCCCAAATGGGGCCTCACCAACAGCTTGTACTGACACATTAACATCTACATTCTTCTACTGGATATGTCTCTCTATGCAGCCCAGTATCCATCTTGTTACAGCCACCACTTGTCACATTGTTTCATTGCCTTAAGATCTTTCAATACTCCAAGTTCTTCTCCTAGTCTGTGCTTATCAGCCTCTCATGCACTAGCAAATGCAACGCTTTTGGGTTTCTATACCCCATATGCATCACTCTATACTTTTTTGCATTACATTTTAACTGCCAAACATTAGACCCAGAAGGGTAGCCATGTTTTGATGGCAGGGAGAACAGACCTTTTGTAAACTAGGCACCAGTGTGAAGCTGCAGATCCAAACTACATAGGCATCATTTCATTGAAATTCCATTTGACTGAGTGGCTGATCCCCTTGCAACCCTTGTAGTTACACCTCTGATTAGACCATTCTTCTAATCTTTATAAATCACTTCTCATGTTGTCCACTTCCTCTGGGGTGTTCACTCTGTTGCAAATTTTTGTGTCATTTGCAAAAAGGCAAACTATCCCTTCTAATCCTTCAGCAATGTCACTCACAAACATGTTCAATAGAATCAGCCCCCAATACTGATCCTTGCGGCATTCTACTACTTATTTTTCTTTCCTCTGACTGAATTCCATTCACCATCACTCTAAGACATTTGTCAGTCAACCAGTTTCTAATTCAGTTCACCACTTGGGATCCTAACTTCAGCCTGTTCAATTAGTTCACAAGTCTCCTATGAAGAACTGTGTCAAAGGCTTTGCTGAAGTCCAAATATACCACATCTAGTGTGTGCTCTTGATCCACTTCTTTGGTCACCCAGTGAAAGAAATCAATAAGATTAGTTTGAAACAATTTTCCTTTGGTTAAACCATATGGTCTTCGATCATGTAAACTATTGGATTCTAGGAATTCTACTATCCTTTCCTTCAGCAGCACCTCCATAATTTTTCCTACCACTGAAGTGAGGCTTACCAGCTTGTAGTTTCCATTTCTCTGTCCTTCTCTAATTCCTTGGAACCTCCCCTGTCTCCAAGCATCTATTACACAAATCTTTAATAGGGCCAACCAGAAATTCTTTGAGCTCCTTCAATAACCCTGGATGTATTTCATCCAGCCCCATGACTTTGTCCACTTTCAGTTTTTTCCCCCAGTTTATTTAGCACTTGGCTTTAAGCAGTTTAAAAACTGCTGACTGCCAGAGGCTGAATATCTACCCCACTTGATTTTTGTTAAAAACACCTGCTTCAGAAGTCAATAAAATCTTCTTACTGAGGAAGCTTTGATTATCAGTATTGAAGGTTCATCAGTAAGGAAAGTTTATTGACCCTTGAAATAGATTTCCTTTGTTGAAATCTGAGTCAGGAAGAGAAGCATCTACTGAATGTCAGCTTTAGAGATATGTGTATAGAAATTAATTGAGCTATTGTAATTGCATCATACAATTATAAATTCCATTGTGGAATTATGGACATGAACTTTAGGACCTCCTTCTGAGGTCCTTTTCTTATTACAAATTCAGGGGCTCTTTTACTAAAGCTTAGTGCACATGAATTTTTTTTAAATTACATTTGTACCCCATGCTTTCCCACCCATAGCAGGTTCAATGCAGCTTACATATTATATACAGGTATTTATTTGTACCTGGGGCAATGGAGGGTTAAGTGACTTGCCCAGAGTCACAAGGAGCTGCCTGTACCTGTAGTGGGATTTGAACCCAGATCCCCAGAACCAAAGTCCACCATTCTAACCACTAGGCCACTCCTCTGCTAATGAATGTTTGTGTGCACTAAATGCTGCAGCTTATTTCATACCTATGGGCTATGTGGTACTTAGCTCACACTAATGTCCATTAATGCAAAGTAAGCTTCAGTAAAAGAGCCTGTAAATGGTATATCAGTTTCAGCTGCATTTTAGAAAGAATGTAGAAGTTGGAACTAAGAGATCCAGGTCAGGCCATATCAAGGTTCATTAGTATTTTAAAACAGAATCTCCTGACATAGAGGCTGTACTAAAATACAGCAGAAATGGACATTTATGCGCTGAGTGCATGTGACATCCATTTTAGAAAAAAAGTAGAAATTTTCAGCGGGTTGAAAACTGGCACATACAAGTTTATCTTAGGCAATTTAGAAATGGGTATTTTCCTGAAGCTGGCATAGAGACTGATATCCCTTGCTAGTCTGATTTTTTGGGGGGACACAAATTACTGGGAGATTAAAGGGGCAATCTCTTCAGTGGAATGCTCCTCAATCAGACCAGTTTGCCAAAATCTAAATATGCTTGGTAGCAGATGAGGAATAAATGTATATCTTCAAGGCATGCCCTAGTCCTGCACAAAACATGCCCAGACCACATCCCCTTCCATATCTCAGCTTTGTAAAATAGGAAGATAAACATTTATATACCAGTTATGCAATCTCAAATGCAAAGATCCCTTCTAAAAGGACCACCTTTGAGAGTATTTTAAAACAGAGACCACATATATATATAAATGGAAATTTCAGAAATCTGCTATTTGCAAATGGAGAGCCACGTGGATGAAGAAACTTCAAGGTGTGTAGTATGAGCATAGTTTGGACAGGCCAACATTTACCCCGGGATTCTATATATCGCACCACGATATTCCATAACAATGCACAAAAGCTAATTGGTTAATAAGCTAATCAGCATTACTAATTGGTTGTAAACAACCAATTATCAGCACTAATTGGCATTAATTTGAATTTACATGCAGATCTGTCTAAGCATATTCTGTATCGTGGTGCCCGCGTACTTGAAAAGTGGGTATGACAGTGGGTGTGGAATGGGAGGATGATGGGCATTTCTAAAATCAATATGCATTGTCATAGAATATATTTGGTCCATGCATAATTTAGACATCAGGATTTGCACCTAGTTTTACTTGG
Organism: Microcaecilia unicolor; assembly: GCF_901765095.1. Lineage (NCBI taxonomy): Eukaryota > Metazoa > Chordata > Amphibia > Gymnophiona > Siphonopidae > Microcaecilia > Microcaecilia unicolor. The sequence goes on from NC_044037.1 coordinate 77,564,288, forward strand.
CATAATTGCCCTTGACTAAATGTAGTTGTGCAGCGCTCGACATATTCTATATACCGTGCTGCGTACATCTAGTAGCGCTATAGAAATGATAAGTAGTAGTAGTAGTAGTAGTACATTTAGGCTTATTCAATTTATAGAGTATGCTTAGGCAAAGTTCATTTTGGCACCATTTTTTAGGTGTGTTGTATAGAATCTAGTTCTTAATATGTATGTCCGGTCTTACAATGGAAATATTCATATATGCAAACCAATTTCATTGTCAGGTTTTGCACCAGCTCTGAGACACACACAGATTTTTTTTTTAAAGTACTTGTTTCAGGCTGAGCTTTTTGAGAAGAACTAAGGGAATAATTCTCCTTAGTCCCCATTCTTAAATTTGTAGGTAGAAATACAAGATAAATTGTGGCTCACTAATTAATTGGATGCATTTATACATATGAGTTTGTAAAATGGCCCACTATAAGATTCAATGCCAGCATTTATATGTGGAAGCTGTCAAGTTGATGCTGCTTGTTTTGTGCATGTGTATATTTATAAAATGGCTGTTAAGGCTGTAAGTGCTGGCAAAGTCACACACAAACTGCTGCATGTGCTTACACATATTTTCCAAAAAGCTCTTCAGAGACTTTTGCAAAAGACAGGGGAACTGAGCACATCCCAATCTGGATATCTGAATTCTGATCTCAATAACTTATCTAAAATGAGACTTTTCATTAGGGAATAGCCCATCTTTAGATTTGCTTTACTAAAGATTTTTTCCCCCGTAGATTCAGAATCCCTTTATTTGTAAATATTATCTGATGTATCACCAGTTTTGTTACCTTATGTTGCTCTTTCTCAGTTTATCTTTTTTCCTTCCTAGTGAGAGAAGTCAGATAGGCCCATTGGGCCACATTCTACATATGGTGCCTAAAAATCCATGCAAAAAACATTTCTCCCTAAGCATATTCTATAAGCGGCACCTTGATTTAGGTGCAGTATATAGAATACGCTTAGCTGATAACCCAACACCTAAAACCATGTGGCTCCATTTACACCAATGAAAATATGGTGTAAATCCCTTTATGTAGATTTATGCATGCTGGGCCATATTTTATAACTATGCATGTAAATTTTGGAATGCTCATGAGACGCACATTTCTCTGCCCATAACTATACCCCTCTTGAACTGTGTGCATTAGAATTTAGGCGCAGTTCATCACAGAATATGTTTAGCGATTTGTGTGTGTAAATTCTAATTATTGCTAATTAGTACTCATCATTGATTGTCTAGGGGTCCTTTTACCAAGCTGCAGTTAAAGAGGGCCTGCGCTGGTGTCAGCGCGTATTTTTGATTGCGCTGAGGCCGTCTTTTACCATAGCGGGTAAAAAGGTTATCTTTTTTTAAAAACAAATGACCATGTGGCAAGTGAACCACTTGCTGTGTGGTCATTTTATGGGGGAGCACTTACCACCACCCATTAAGGTGGCGGTAAGGGCTCCCATGCTAACCCAGCGGTAACCAGACAGTGATTACTGCTGGGTAAACATTGGTGCTACAAAAATAACAATATTTTTGTGATGCTAGAAGTGGTGTGTGCTGCGGGTGGGAACTACTGCCGGGCTTCTGCAGTAGCCCGGAGGTATTTCCGGATTAAGAAGCGGGAAGGCCTCATTGGGCTTACTGCCGCTTCGTAAAAGACCCCCTAAGTGCTGTTATCAATGCTGATTAGCTTGTTAAGCAAATTAAGATATACAATTGTTATGGGATATGCAAAGATTTCAGCGTGGAATGCTAGGCGCGCTATATAGAAGTTGCTTATTATAAAGTAAGCAAACAAAAAAAGTGCATGTTAACATATCTAACCGTACAGTTAATGTTCATCTGCTACCTCTTGGGAGTCACTTGGAAAATTCAACTTGATGAAGAAGAAAACATGTCAACTGCTTCCTCATACAACGCCAGGTTTCAGATAGATCAATGTAATGCATGTGCTGAACAGCGCTGCACTGCTTGAATCAATTTAGAAAAAAATAAAAAAACATCAAACAGCATTTCTTATTTTTCTTCTCTGTTTATAAATAAACCACAGGGGACTTGCATGGAGAGGAACCTTATTTTTCCCTGATATTAACAAATTGAAGGTTAATACAATGCTGACACAAAGTCTGTGGAATAATTTATGCTCTCAATTCCAGGGCAAAGAGCCCTGAATTAATTACAGGCATAATATTGTCCCAAGACTAGAAAGGCACTGCATATATATTTATTGATACTGGATCCATACCAACTATTTAGAGAGTCTAACAGCATGGGGGAAAAACAAAAACCTGGCCATTTGAATTGACAGTGTTGAATTTCTGAAGCTGGGTGAAACCCAAACAGATATTCTCTGGTCTGTGAGGCTTAGATTTGAATTATCATTTTCTCACCTTGTTCCTAGTAGAAAATAAGCATGACCTCTTTATTTGGAGAAGCCTAATAACCCAGTTACAAAAACAGATTCTATAGGTTTTACACTCCTGTTTACTAAGCCGCGCTAGCGGCTGTCCCGGCGCTAATGCCGACAGAGCACATTCAAAGTGAATGAGCTCTGTCGGCAATAGCGCCAGGCAAGCCACTAGTGCAGCTTAGTAAACAGACCCCTTGAACTGCTCAGCTAGTAAAGTCAGAGCAATGAAAGAAGATGAAAGAAAGAAGATGCAAGGAATGAATGAATAGAAAGGAAACAAAAAGTAGATTTATAAATAATGTATGTCAGTTTCATTGTTTGTTTTTATCGTGTATGTTGATTTGTAATCAGCCTAGTTGTAGGAGGAATAGAAAATTTTAAATATATAAATAAATAGAAAATAATAAATAAAATATTTGAAAGTATTTTGGAGAAAAAAAAACAAGTTGCTGATTCATAGTATTATTATTAGCAAATATATTTGCAAATAAGTTATTCCTATTTTAACAAATTAGTTTGCCACAGAACTATTTTAGCATTACAGCAAATATTACATTACATTATAGGAGATCAGATATCAATTTGCAGTAAAAGAGCAATAACAGAAAAACCATAGAAACATGAAAAAAATGTAGATGTAGATGAAGACCATTGGGCTCATTTTCGAAAGAGAAGGACACTCATCTTTCGACATAAATTGGAAGATGGGCGTCCTCCTCACAGGGTTGTCCAAAATTGAAAGCCAATATTGGATGTCCCCAACTGCACTCCATCACAGACCGGACAAAGTTCAAGGGGGTGTATCGGAGGTGTAGTGAAGCGGGACTTGGACATGCCTAACACTAGGACATCCTCAACCCATAATTGAAAGAAATAAGGACGTCCAGACAAACACTTGGACGACTTTACCTGGTCGTGTTTTCTTATGACCAAGGCACAAAAAGGTGCCCAAAATGACCAGATGACCACCGGAGAGAATCGGGGATGACCTCCCCTTACTCCCCCAGTGGTCACTAACCCCCTCCCACCCTCAAAAACATCTTTAAAAATATTGATTGCCAGCCTCTATGCCAGCTTCAGATGTCATACTCATGTCCATCACAGCAGTATGCAGATACCTGGAGCAGTTTTAGTGGGTGCAGTGCACTTCAGACCCAGCCCCACCCCCCCTACCTGTTATGTTTGTGGAGGAAACAGCGAGCTCTCTAAAACCCACCAGAAACCCTCAGTACCCACATCTAGGTGCCCCCCTTTACCCATAAGGGCTATTGTAGTGGTGTACAGTTGTGGGTAGTGGTTTTTCTTTTGGGGGGGGGGTTGGGGGGGCTTAGCACACAAGGTAAGGGAGCTATGTACCTGGAAGCAATTTATGAAGTCCACTGCAGTGTCCCCTAGGGTGCCCGGTTGGTGTCCTGGTATGTCAGGGGGACCAGTGCACTACAAATGCTGGCTCCTCCCATGACCAAATGGCTTGCATTTGGTCGTTTCTGAGATGGACATCCTTGATTTTCACTATCGCTGAAAATCACAAGCGACCAAGTCTAGGGATGACCATCTCTAAGGATGACCAAATTTCAGGATTTGGGTGTCCCTGACCGTATTTTCGAAACTAAAGATGGACGTCCATCTTGTTTCAAAAATACGGGTTTCCCCGCTCCTGGATGGGGACATTTGCGAGGACGTCCAAATCGAAATGAGGACGTCCCTTTCGATTATGCCCCTGCATATGACTTATCTTCCTGTCCATCCATGCCATCAACTATCCCCTCCTTTCCTTGAGAGATCCTATGTACTTGTCCCAAGCTTTCTTAAATTCACATACAGTCTTCATCTCCACCAACTCCACGAGGAGGCCATTCCACGAATTCACCACCCTATTCCGTGAAGTATTTTCTCAGATTACTCCTGAATCTGTCCCCTTTTACCTTCATCCTATGCCCCCTGTCATGTGGCCGTGCCCCGGGTCTACATTCACCTCTCCTTCCAGTGACCAGGCCCTGTGGCTGCTGTGGACTACCTTCTCCCTGTTTCCCAAATGTGTTCCAGAGATCATTCCAGTCCTATTCTGATGTTCCAGCATTCCAGCCTTGCTTTGGTGTTCCTGTAGCCAAGCCTCGCTTTGGTGTTCTTGCTGCCAAGCCTCGCTTTGGTGTTCTTGCTGCCAAGCCTCACTTTGGTGTTCTTGCAGCCAAGCCTTGCTCTGGTGTTCCTGCTGCCAAGCCTCATTCTTACTCATGACATCATCAGTAAATGTCTTTATAAAGCGCCTTGGAACCTTTCTGCTTTACCTTTGCAACAGAGGTCTTCAGACGAGTTCTTGTCTGCGTGTGCTTGTTGCACTTCTTTACTGCTTGCTCCAGTCCTGCCTGCCTTCAGCTTCTGTTCCAATCTTGCCTGCTTCAGCCCTGCATGTTTTCTGCTTCTGTTCCAATCCTGTCTGTTCCAGCCCTGCCTACCCTCAGCTTGTTCCAGCCCTGCATGTTCTAACCCTGCCTGCCTTCAGCTTCAGTTCCAGTCCTGCCTGCCTTCAGCTTCAGTTCCAGTCCTGCTTGTTCCATTCATGCTTGCCCTTCAGCTTCAGTTCCAGTCCTGCTTGTTCCAGCCCTGGCTACCTTCAGCTTCTGTTCCAGTTCTGCTTGTTCCAGCCTTGCCCCTTCAGCTTCAGCTCCAGTCCTACTGCTTCTAGTCTGACTTATTCTGATCTTGCCTGTCTCCAGCTTCAATTCTGGTCCTGCTTGTACCAGTCTAGTCCTGTCTGTTTTCAGCCTCAATCCCTATTTGGGTGGTTCACCTGCTGCTGCCGGTCACCGGCAATAGCCCAAAGGTTCACTATTCCTGACACTGTGACACCCCCTCATTCCAGAGCTTCCTGTGCATTTATGCCATGGAGCTATTTAAATGACTATCATATCCCCCTTTCTCGCCTTTCTTCCAAAGTATACATATTGAGATCTTTATCTGTCCCCATACACTTGTATAGTACATATTGAGATCTCTATATCTGTCCCTATATACTTTTATGGCAAAGACCACTGACTCCATCCTGTAGCCAGACCTTGAAGTGGAGGGGGTTCAGAGCTCAAAGTGAGGGGCACATTTTGACCCGCCTCCCCATCGCTGCCCCCACTCACCGTCTCCTCTGTCTCTTCATATAGCTTGGCTGGCGGGAGTCCCCAACCCCCACCAGTTGAAAGGTTTGTCCAGCGCTGATCTCTGCCACATTGCCTGCCCTGCTCTTCCCCTCATGTTGCGTGCATGTTTGTTTTAGTGAAGCCCCCGCCAGCAAATCCAGGGACCCCAGAGCCAATTTGGGTGGTCCCAGGCCCCCCATGGCTCCCCGTATTATGCCACTGTCCTGTATATATCTTTTTGAAGGTATGGTCTCCAGAACTGTAAACAGTACTCTAAATGGGGCCTTACCAACGACTTATACAGAGGTATTATCACGTCCTTTTTCCTTCTGGCCATTCCTCTCCTAACACACCCAAGCATCTTTCTGGCTTTTGCTATAATTTTTTATACCTAATTGGCCATCTTATCATAAGATATAAACACCCCCAAGTCCTGTAGGTCTTTCGTGCACAATAATTCATTCCCTATACTATAATACTTCCTTGGATTTTTGCAGCACAAATGCATGATCTTTCATTTTTGGCGATCAAATCTTAGCTGCCTAATTCTAGACTATTGTTCAAGTTTCACTAGCTTCCTCCTGATGATATCCACACCATCGCTTAGAAAAATGTTGAAAAGAACTGGACCAAGAAACAATCCTTGAGGCACACCACTACTAACATCTCTTTCCTCGGAGTGCACTCCATTTATCACTACCTTTTGTTACCTTCCAGTTTTTCTAACTCAGGGGCCCTTTTACTAAGCCATGTAAGCATCTATGCGTGCCCAACATACATCAAAATGGAGTTACCGCACAGCTACCACGTGGCTCTTGCGGTAATTTCATTTTTAGCATGCATCCGATACGCGTGTCCAAAAATAATTTTTTAGGTGTGCATCTGATACATGCGTTCAAATTTTTTAAAATTATTTTTGGACACGCGTATCAGACGCACGCCAGGTGGCACATGCCAGCATGTAGGTCATTACCACCCAGTTACCACGTGACTCTTTACCACTAGGTCAATGGCTAGCAGTAAGATCTCAGACCCAACATGGATGCACGGCAATTTTGATTTTGCCACACATCCATTTTTGGCAAAAATTTTAAAAAGGCCTTTTTTACAGGTGCACTGAAAAAAGGATCAGCACATGCCCAAAACCCAAGACTACACTACCGCAAGCCATTTTTCAATGCACTTTAGTAAAAGGACCCCTCAGTCAGTCACTTTAGGACCCATACTAAGGGCACTCAGTTTATTTACACGTCACCTATGTGGAACTTGGACAAAGGGTTTGGTGAAAATTACGGGGGCTCTTTTACTAAGGCATTCTGAAAAATGGCCGGCGGTAGTGTAGACGAGTGTTTTTTGTGAGCGCAGAATCATTTTTCAGCACACCTGTAAAAAATGGCTTTTTAAAATTTAAAATTTTGCCGAAAATGGACATGCGGCAAAATGAAAACTTCCACTCTTCCATTTTGGGTCTGAGACCGTACTTCCAGCCTTTTACCTAGCGGTAAGGTCTCATGTGGTAATCGGGCGTTAATGGTATACGCACGTAAAATGCTGATTACTGCCCGATTACTGCCCACGCGCCAGAAAATAAAAATAGTGGATGTGCATAAACAATGAAACGACTGCTCGGGCCATGTGATAGCTGGGCAGTAACTTGGAATTGCCCCACATTTGGCACACGTAGGCGCTTATGAGGCTTAGTAAAAGGGACCCTATGGGCCTTATTCTATTGTTATGCTCCTGAAATATATGCTCCTAATTTATGAGCATAATTTATGCTCCTAAATTTATGCTCATAATATGAGCATAATTTATTTTGGAGCATAGAGTATGCTCATAATTTATGAGCATTAATTTAGGACCATAACCATCTTTTCAGTTGGTAACTACTTCTTTTTTTTCCCCAAGAACTTTTATTCATGGAAATAGCCTCATGTTACAACTAGCATCAGTTGCCATCATATTCAAATACAAAACTTCACATTATAATCATTGAATTGCCCCCATCTTCAGTTGGGAATTTCTTGACTTTAATTACACAGTTTATTGAATACATCCCTTTCTGCTTGATTACATAAAGCTCCCAACAGTAAAAAAACAAATCATGGAATTTTCCTTTTTCCCTTCCCCCATTTACAAAGTATGGTACATGCTACCTCTGTCAAGTTGACCTTATCACCATTATTCATTTATCAAACTATTCTACTGTAAATGTCAAAAAAGTAGACGTAAGCACCCATTGCAAATAGAGGCATGAATGAGACATCAAAAGACTGGGCCTTTTTAGGAAATTAATGCAGATTTTCATCATAGTATAATAATAATAATAATAATAATAATTACTATTATTATGATATTATTATATCACTAGTAAAAAAGCCCCGTTTCTGATGCAAATGAAACAGGGGCTAGCAAGGTTTTCTTCAGAGTGTGCATGTGGGAGTGTGTGTTTCCCTGCCCTCTGCCCTCTCTCCCTTCCCCTGTGCTGTCTGTCGCCTCCCCCTTCCCCCTCCGAGTCCAGTCCTTCAGTGTTAAGTTTCCTGCTGTGCTGTGTTTGTGTTACAGAGAGAGTGAGGGCGTCTCTCTCCCCTCCCTTCTCTGAGTCCTTCACTGTTACAGAGAGAGGGATTTCATGCTGTGCTGTTTTCCTTCACTCATGGGGAGCGCTTCACACTTCCGGCTGGAGGCTTCATTACAACGTTGGTGGTGCCTTTTATATATAGAGATTTGCAAATCATTCATAATTCTTGACATAATTCTCTCTGTGTACTTAGTTTTCTTACTAATGTTAATTTATTTCGGCTTTTGTGTGCATATGTATGTGTGAATCCTAAAATTCAGACCCGTTTTAGGCACATAAGGATTGGAGGTTTGTCATCCCTGCATTAGGATACTCAACTTCCTTCTACACAGTTTTCACAGTATTGCTTCTCCATTTGGATTTAGAAGTTAAATTCAATTACTCTCCTTTCCAAACCTGAGCTCAAGGTGATTAACATTTCATGTGAAGTAATTCCCCTGCCCAGAGGACTTATTCTGATAATGCTGATGTATTAAAGAGTATTTTGCAAAAAGGTTCTTCAAGTGAAAGCATATACAAAATTCCCTGAAATATGCAAAATGCTAAAGGCCTGCTTTGCCCAATAACTTCACAAATATCACAGATTTCTCTTTCATTAGGTGTGCGCCCAATTTGCGCATGCAATTTAATTGCATGACAAGGCAATTTAGTGCCAATAATTGGCTTTTTAAGAAGCAGTTATTGGTGCTAGTTGAAATCAATTAATATGTACATGCATAAATTTAAGCACCTGATCTGCACTTAAATTTTACACGCATCCCGGAAAAGGGGATGGACATGGAAGGGTCATGGGTGTTTCAGGGCACAGCATGGGTGTGGATTCCAGTCTTGCACACAATTATAAAATAAGGGGGTTCCATGAATAAATTTAGGCATGGGCATTTCCACCACGTTTTAGTTGGTGCAAATGGACATGCCTAAATTTATGTGCGACCGCTTCACTTAAATGCTATTCTATAATCCTCGCCTAACTTTAGGCACAGCTTATTTATTTATATGTATTTATTTACTTGTGCTCGTATCCCACAGTTATCCAAAAATGAGTTTTGGTTCAATGTGGCTTATATTTAATAGTTATTGGAGATTATATTGATGTGTTTTAATTATAAGGTCATGTATTACATTGCTATTATAGAATGATTAATTAGATATTTGTAGTATGTATAGAATTAACATAAAATTTCTTGAAAAGATAGGTCTTCAGTTCTTTTCTGAACTGGAGCTAATTTGTGATGCTTCTTATCACCTTGGGAATTGTGTTCCACCATTTAGTGCCCAAATAGCTAAATCCTGCTGTGTAGATGGATTTGTAGCAAATGTTTTTAAAGTTGGGCAGGTGAAATAGTAAGTAACCCCTGCTTTCTGGGTTTGCATTTCTTTGTGATAATCTCAGCTCTAGCATGTAATCTGGAGACATGCCATATAGTGTTTTGTAGATGATTGTGCTGGCTATGAAGAATATAGGGACCCTTTTATTAAGCCATGACAAAAAGTGGTCTGCGGCAGTGTAAGTGCATCTATTGGGTGTGATGGGCTAGTTTTTACATCCTGTAAAAGGGCTGTTTTTAAGGGGCCAGAAAATGGACGTGTGGCAAAATAAAAACCAGTGTGCGTCCATTTTCGACCTGAGACCTTACTGCCACCAATTGACTTAGCAGTAAGGTCTCACATGCTACTCAGGCAGCAAGCATGCAGCATGCGCAAACTGCCATTTACCGCTGAGTAAGCACCACGCAGTAGAAAATAGAAAATATTTTCTACCACATGTTTTTGACATGTGCCAAATTCATAATTACCTCCTGGGGCACGTGGTAGCCAGGCGGTAATGCTGATTTGGTGCAAACTATATATGCGTAGGCCCTTATGCATGAAAGGGTTTTCTTGGGTGCTGATTTTTTAGGTGTGATTTATAAAATTCACCCCATGCCACTTATGCACATCTTTACAGAATAGCACTTTGGTGTTTTGCTGCCACTTGCAGGTAATGTGGGTGTCCAGTTATTCAACTACCCTCGATGAGGACAATTGTTCTTAAATGTATGCCTAATTAATGTATAATGTATAATGCAACAATGCCTAGGTGTATTCTTTAAAGTACACCTACAGTTTATAAAATAGGCTTAAATTTCCACGCAGTATATAGAATACACCGAACACCTCTGCACATGACCAAATTTGGTCTCATCCATTTACACCATGTTTTCCTTTGGCATAAATCACGCCATCTAAATTAGGCACAGTGTGGGTGTATTCTATAATAATGTGCATAGATTGTACGAACACCCAAGTACCACTCATTCCATACCCATAACCATGCTCCCTTTTCAACTATGCAACTTGGAATTTATGCGCACCATGTTACAGATTACACAGTGAGTTGTGCACATAAATCTTAATGCCAATTAGTGTTGATAATTGCTTGGTAACATCCAATTGACAGCACTGATTAACTAATTAACCAATTAAGTTACATGCATTATTATAGAATATGCTTTGATTTCTGAGTGGAAATTAAGGAGTGATATATAGAATTTGGGGGACAGACAATTGCAGGAATCATACAAAAGATATTCAACACAAGCATATATCAAAGCCTCTACTAAATGTACTCATTTCAGGGGCTATAACAGATTATTTTAATGTAAGTAAATCCTTTCTTACCTGTGTAAAATGGATTTTGATTATTCCCCTTTATCTCACTTAGAACATGAGTTTATTGAGGTTCAGCTAGGTAGTTATGTATGGAGGAATGCACAGCATTAAGGGCTTCTTTTACAAAGCTATGCTAACAATTTCTGTGCGGTAAATGAGAGGAAGAACATTCAATTCCTATAGGCTTCTTCTCATTTGTCATGTGGGAAATCGCTAGAGTGGCTTTGTAAAAGAAGCCCTAAGAGAACTGTGTTGTAATCAAAACTTCATTATATATTGAGCTGATAAAGGCGGGGTTGTGGCAGTTTGGTCTAGGCAACAATTCATAGATGAAACAATGAGCCATCTTAATGTTGAATTATGCTATTGCAGATTGTCGATGGATCCCAGAATTACTTTAAAAACTGTTGTATCTAGTTTAGTGAAGATTGCAAGGGATTCTCGATTTTTAACAGCAAGGGAAATTTCTTTTCTGTTGGAGGAATGTCCATGTACACCTCAGTTGAATTTCTTGCCTAAAATACATAAATTGATGACCAGAACCCCAGGATGCACCATTACCTCCTCAGGAATTCATGCTTGGGACTGTGTCTAAGTTTTTGGATGTTTTTTTCTAAATCCAGCAGTCAGAATGATTTGATCATATATACAGGATATTTTTCACATGTTGCATATATTACAATACCTAGACAGGTTACTCGATTATAGTGGCTTAGACATTTTGGATCTCACATCACTTTACACAATGATTCCTTTTGAAGGCACCATATTTTGGAGCAAAGACTAGCATCTCATAGGATATCAACTGGATTTTTAATGCAAATGCCATACTTAAAGGGGCATTTCGATATGATGTCTAAGTCCGACTTTGGACATTTTGCTCAAAATGTCCAGGATCGAAGTGGTGACTACAGCAATTTTTGAACCAGAAAAACATCTGTCTTTTTTCATTTGAAAAACGGCCATTTGCTAGATGTTTTTGTGCTCAGTGCATCTCTCATTTATATCAATTTGGGGGAAAAAACGTCCAAGGGAAAAATGCACTGGGAAAAATGGCAGGGCCAGCATTCTTAATAGACTGGCCATACAGACATCCCAGCAGAGCAGTGAGACACCCTAGGGGACACTGCAGTGGACTTCACATAAAAGGTCTCAGGTACACATCTCACTATTACCCCCTTATACTGTATGGTGAGCCCTCCAAAACCCACCAAAAACCTACTATACCCAGATGTACAATATTACAATAGCCCTGATGACTGCAGCTGTTACCTATATGTGGGTTATGTAGGTTCTGGTGAGTTTTGGAGGGCTCACATTTTCCACCAGAAGTGTACAGTTAGAGCGGGATATGGGCCGAGGTTCCCTTCTCTACAGTGCACTGAACTGTGTGACAAGGCAGTAGCAAATGCTTGCACAAGAGTGGGGAAAAGCCCTACTACAGTCCCAGAAGGCACTGGGAGCACCAGCTCAAAATCTGGAGTGGTTCTGCCTTAATGGAACAGGGTGGTTTCCCTCAGAATCTGTAAAAGAAACCTCAGCACTAAGTAGGAAGGAAGTCATAAGGATACAGTCAGCAAACAAACTCTTACCTGGAAAGAATGACCAAGAGTGGGAAGTTCTGGGGCTGTGCATAGGAGCTCGGTATAAGAAACTTGGGGAGGCTAAGCCTCCCCAGTCGCAAGCCCCAAGTGTCTCTCTGATCTCCCCTCCCCCCCCCCCCCCCCCCCCCCCCGATGCAGCATCTATCGTTGGTGTTAGAGCAGCAGAAAAAGCATTGCAGGCTGGGCTCCGCCTCCATGCTTTAGTTGGGTTTTGCCTTCTCTCTCTCAGCTCTGGCCGGCCCTCATTTCCTGTCTCCACAAGGGCGGGCCAGAGCTGGCCAGCTGGGGGAGAGTAAATGGACTACTTAACCCAGGGCAGTGAAGACCCTGAAGTACAAGCTGGACAAGAGTTAAGTTTTCTCTAAAGGCAGGTTGGAAGTGAGGCATATGGCTAAACCCCGCCTGATAGAAAATGTGGGGAAAGACCTGAAACAGAAGGGTCTGAGTGAGACCCCAAGAAGATATCATTTAAGGAGGTTTTCCTAAAATGTTCTGAAACCATGTAAGTTGTTAATCATTTGTTCATTGGAAGTCAGAAGTCATTTGGTTGTGACTTCTTGTGTTGTTGCCTAAAAGTATGGAAATATTTTGAGTTCAAATAAAAGAGAAAACCTGGACTGGATCTGTTGCTAACCTTGTCTTGGACTTATAGAAATTACTAAACTGGGTGTACAGGCAACTGCCCGGTTGCCTGAGGAGCATGATGGTCTGAAGGCTGAAGGGATCTTCACAACTGATCATTAGGCTACTCTATGGTCCTGGTCATAGCATCTGAAGCTAGGAGGCTGATATGTATTGTTTCTTTCTCATCTTTGAGAAGTGAGAGGGGGGTCAGTGACAACTGGGGGAGTAAGGCAGGTTACTTCCCCACTGTCATGTAGGGCACCTTTTTGTGACTTAGTCATGATTGAAACAGGTGTAGACCAAAATATCTAACATTTAGCCCTGGACGTTTTAACTTTGTTCCATTATGGCAGAAAAAATGTGCAAGTTTGGGGAACACATAAATCCCGCCCCCACCCCACCCAAACACATTTCTGACATGTCTCCTTGTGATTTGGATGCACTGCATAACATCTTTAAAATGGGTTTTGAAAATAGAAATTTGGATGATTTTGGCATTTAAAAAAATACCATCTGCTGCTTTGTGCTGCATTTTGGATGCTTTTTTGTTTCAAAAATGATGTGTTTTTATATTGAATAAAGCTGTGATCATTTTTTGCCAACAATGTTTATGTGGTTTATTGGATATTAATGGGAATTTGTGAAGTGCAAACATGCGGGTACCTGTGTTATGCACTTTTTTATGTGCAGGGAGGACAAGACAATGGGCATCGAAAGATCATTATAAAAGATTGGGAGTGTTTGGGATAACTAAAGTTGACAGATAAGAAGGGGCATCCAAGCGATATGTCTTGAAAGCAAGACATAACATTTTAAACTGTATACAGAATCGCACAGGCAACCAATAAAAGGAGTATAATAATGGAGTAGCATGACCAGTCTTTCAACAAAAGAAACAGGCAGCAGTATTCTGAAGATTCTGAACATGTTATAGCTGATGATTAGTAATATTTGCATAAATAGAGTTACACTGACATACTAGCTTTGCAGGGAAAACATGCTAAAAATTACATCCAATTTGTTCATCACTGTTTATATTCCTGATATTTCATATTTTTTGGTAGAATTTTTAAGACAGTACAGGGAAATGTTTTTTTTTTAAATTTAGTTTTAAAACAATGCATTACAACGTAGGTATATATAACAATAATAGAAGAAAAAAAACATTATTAACCTCTGAAAGGAAGAGAAAAGAGAGAGAAAGAAAGGAAAATACAATTGCAAGGCATGTGTTTAGAGAAGAAACATCAATTATACAGAGAAATTGTTTTGAACCCAAGTCCGAACAAAGAGAGAAATAGTGTTATTGTGATAACATAGGGCTTCTTTTACAAATCCGTGCTACCGATTCCCAGTGTGGCAAATGAGAGGAAGCCCATTCAATTCCTACGGGTGTCCTCTCATTTACCATGTGGGAATCCCTAGCGCAAATTTGTAAAAGAAACCCAAATTCTTCAACATCAGTCCAAATTTTGTGTTTAAGAAACAGTACGCCCAATTTTTCAGCCACTGACATTTCACATTTATATATTTGAAAGACAGATTGCCACCAGAAGTGTGTATTGAACATAGCATTATTTTTCCAATTGGCCAGAATAATCTTAGCCACCAATCAAGGATATCAAACAGTTTTAGCTGTAGTGAATGGAGGTTACCTTTCAGCACCATAGAGCAAAAAAAAAAAATGCTAGTGTTAAGTCCTCAGATATATGAAGAATTTTTAATGCAGGAATATGATTTAAAACACCATTCAACAATGCAAATGCAAAGTGTACATTGTTGATGCATGCATCCAGCACATTTGCCTTCCTATTAACAGGTATTGGAAAGCAGAGAATTGACATGGACAAGATTTAGAGAATTGCATTTTCTCAATGAATACATCACATCCCAGTGTCAACTCATTGCAAAACATGAGACTGTCAAAACCTCCAACAAATGTATTCAAAGAAGTACTGAAAATGTATGCCTTTCCTTAAAAATCCACTTAATGACAGAAGATATGACTTAATTATGAGATTATGAGACAATTCATAAAACATGCTTTCCATGAAGATGGCATAAAAATTAGAAAAACTGATAATGTAGCTACATTTAAGATATTTTCATTAGGAAACAAAGACATTACATTGGCAATTCTATATTTTGGCACCTATGAAAGTCACTCAGAGTGTGGCCTGTTAGGAGCCTGTTCTCCAGGGGCGTAGCCACGGGTGGGCCTGGGTGGGCCCAGGCCCACCCACTTTTGCCCAAGGCCCACCCAGGAATGGTGCACTGACTCACTATCCCCAAGTTGCATCCGTAGCTGGCTCGCTTCCTTCCCTCCGCTCCCACAGCAAGTCCTTCAATTGTTCGTTTTGTTTTTTATTCTGTAGCGGTGCTTCCAACTTGAGACCCCCCCCCCCCTGCCCGGAAGGTCATCTGTGTCTTTTTCCTCCCTTCTGTTGCTCCTTTCCCTGTGCTCCCACCTCGTTCCGCGAGTCCGCCACTTCAGGTTTTTTTTCTCCCTGCTTCTGCCGTGGTGCTTCTAACTGGCGTGCGCAGGCGATTCACACACACAGGGTGGGATTCAGGGTTCGCTCTTCCGCATCCCACCCTCTTCGATGCAACTTCCTGTTAGGGCAGAACGTACACGGCAGAGGGAACCTTGGAGCCAGCCCGTGTCTGTGAATCGCTGTGCAGTGCACGCCAGAAGCACCGCGGCAGAAGCAGGGAGAAAAAGAAAACTGAAGTGCCGGACTCGCGGAACGAGGTGGGAGCACAGGGAAAGGAGCAACAGAAGGGAGGAAAAAGACAGAGATGACCTTCCGGGCAGGGGGGGGTCTGGAGGGAAGGGAGAGAAGTGCTGCCCTGTGGGAGGGGCAGGCTGGGTGCTGGACAAATGGGGGGGCTGTAGGGAGAGAGGGGCTGGAGCTGTGGGGGGAGGGGCTGGAGGGAAAAGAGATGCTGGAGCTGTTGGGGAAGGGCTGGAGGGAAGGAAGAGAAGTGCTGGATCCATGGGGGTTGGCTGGAGAGAAGGGAGGGGGTACTGGACTTGGGGGGGGGGGTCTGGAGGGAAGGGAGAGAAGTGCTACCCTGTAGGGGTGGCTGGCTGGGTCCTGGACATATGGGGGGCCTGTAGGGAGAGAGGAGCTGGAGCTGTGGGGGTAGGCTGGAAAGAAAGGAGAGGGGTACTGGACTTGTGGGGGGGGGTCTGGAGGGAAGGGAGAGAAGTGCTGGACCCATGGGGGTAGGCTGGAGAGAAGGGAGAGGGGTACTGGACTTGTGGGGGGGGGGGTCTGGAGGGAAGGGAGAAAGGTGTTAGACCTTTTGGGGGGCGGGGGGGGAAGGGAGAGAGGTGTTGTACTCATGGGAGGTGGCGGCTGACTGGCTGGAAGGAAGAGAGGTGCTGAACCTGGGAGAAGGGAAAGGAAAGAGATACTGAAGGCATGGGATGCAAGAACAGGGAGTCAAATACTAAACACACAGAACAAGTGAGAAAAGGAGGGAAGCCAGGCAAGCCAAATGTGGGCAGGGGGAAAGAGGGAGGGGAGAGAAGCTGGATGGGGAAAGATAGTGGCACAAAGATGGATGGTGAGCATGAAGAGAAAAGAAATGCCAAATGGACAGAAGATCCTAGCGAGAGAAGAGAAGTCAGTGGTTAACAGAAACCAGAGCCTGGGACGAACATTATTTGGAGAAAAAAAAATGACCAAACAACAAAAGGTAGAAAAATATTTTTATTTTCTACTTTGTGATTAGAATACGTCAGATTTGAAATGAACATCTTGCCAGATGTGATGTTAGATATGGCTGGGGCCCAGGGCAGAAATCTAGGAGGGACCCCAGAGCACATTATCAGGCTGCACCTTCTTCAAGTTTTGGCAGGCTTGGGGCTCTCTCTGGCCAGGGGGCCAAGGGCAGTTGCCCTAGCTGCACTCCTCTAACACCATCCCTGGTATGTGTCATCTTTCTTTTTTGCACTGTATAGGAGGAAATGCATCTCTTTCTATTTCTCTGGTATTGTACTACATGAAAAGGCTGGCTTCTTGGGATTTCGGTTTAATTAATGTTTATATTTGTGGTCACCTATTCTGTATTTGGCATTTGTGTTCTGTGTGTATGACCAAGGTATTCTTATAGTATGAATTTTCTATGTAGCATTCTGTAGTAATTTGGCTTGTTCAGTTTTCCTAATAATGTTGATATTTTAGGGCATCACTGTAATATTTAGGGCCCTAAAATATTGTAGGTAGAATCCTTGTTTTGGGAGCTAGTGCTGGAATGATAGATTTGATCTAGGTTCTGAGTAGCTTGAATTACTTTACACGTCTGTTATTGAGATTACACAAGAGACAAATATGTATTTGGTGAGTTTTATGGGGAAGTGTCCTAGCCCTGCTCTGCATCCACTGTTGGGGAAGGGCCAGGGGGTTCTGTGGATGCAGAATTTATTTGGCTTCAATTCCATATAAGACAGAGCTTCCGAAACTGTGGGTTGGGATACCAAATGGGGTCACAGAACCCACATTTGGGGTCACAACTTGAGTGGGCTCTCTATGGTACATTGTTCTGCACCTCCAGGGGGGGGTCACATAATTTTATTTGGCCACTATTATGGGGTTGTGGCCACAAAAGAATTGACAAACCCTGATACAGGAGAAGCATAAATGTGTTGGGGGACCATGGCTCAATGGGGACTGAAGAGTGCAGTCTTTTGGACTTCCCTCTAGCTTCAGTGTGGCCTGCACTGCTACCCTCATTGAAGTTATTGGGAGCGAAGTAGGGGTGGAGCATGGGGTGAGGCAGAGCACGGGTGCATCAGGTGGTGGGTTTTTCTCTTTCAGAAAGTTGGTAACCCTAGTGCCCACCCATCCAACCTGTTGGCCCACCCAAAAATTGCCATCTGGCTACGCCACTGCTGTTCTCTAAAGGAATATAGATACCTACTTTTCCTTATAGTGTAACCAGGTATTTATATGTCTATAACTTAGGCATGGGCAGGAACGCCAGTCATAGAGCTAGTGTAAGTGTTTATACCTAAGTTCCAGAGATAACTGCACTAACAACTAGGCTACTCCTCAGTCTTGCTTCCTGCTTTGTTGAGAATGCCCAAAATACCTGAATTTGTCATAGATCCTGGTATCCCCTTTTAGTTTCACTTTATAGGAGAGGGAGGGGGACAACAACCACTGAGGTATTAAAGAGGTGTCATGCTTTAATCCCTCCAGTAGTCAGCTGCTCAATCAGAGCACAGTTTGGTACCCTGGATATGACTGAAACATTTCTAACTTAGAACAACCATTTTTAGGCTTGGATGTTTCTTCTCATTTGGTTACCACTGTTGGACATCCTGATTTTGGGCCTTCCCTAGTCCCACTCAAAACATAAGCATAACACACCCCTTTGCTATTTGCATATACTGCAGTGTTGGACATTCCTTTTCTGTCTTCGCAAATTTGATATTTGGACGTTTCAAGCACATGGACATTCATTTGATCTATTTGAGACATCTTTATGCTTTGAAAATAAGATCCAAAAAATTCAAACTAACACCTTAGTTCTTCATAGGTCTGTATTTAACATTATTCAACAATATGATAAAATATCTTATTTCTTTCCATAAGAACCAAATGAACTTGAACTTATCTTAAATACTAGAGCATTGCTGATCAACCCAGAAAATAGCCTTCCAACATAGTTGTATGTTTCACTTCTGTTGTATCAGGGGAGTCATTCTTGTGAAATACAAATTAAGTTACTCATATACAAATCACTTTCTTCTCTTTATCAAACATTTAGTCCTCCAAATTTACAATGCAAAGTCAGCTTAAGGCACACTGTCTTCATGTAATACCCTTCTCTTCAAAATGGCTGCATTGTCAAACTATACAGAATCAGCTGATGGCAGGGCACTGATCTGCTTACATCAAAGTCATCCAATCCATTAAGCCCATCAGAAATGGTGGTGCATAGTTCAAATATCCACCTTTGTTCGTTATAATTTAAACTGTGTTCATAGTTCCCTCCTTCCCACTCTCTTATAACTATGTCAATTATGCACCATCATATATCTACTGTAGTACGATAAAACTGCTGCCAGGGCAAAACTAATGGTGCATGAATTGATACATGATTTGAGCTCATTCAAACACAGTTTAATACAATGAGTAGTTCTGCCCATGTACACTTATTGCATGGACATGTTAAAGCTTAAATACATAAGCTGTGATACAGGTAGTAGTTATTCTCACTGTAATACAATGAAATGTATTAGGACAAATCCAGTATTGACTCTCCATAGTGCATGATCACCATTGACTATGGCCACAAGCTGGATGAATAAGAAACAATAATTCTTCCTGCTGGGCAATCAAATGAGCCTTTAACATTTCTCCAATTGATTTACTACACTGTAATGCCATAATTAGTGGATTATTAGGAATAGAAACTAATTGAATCATATGCCAGTGTGTGTGAATGATATTGGGTTATCCTTGAAGACAATTTAGAACATAGTAACACACAGGTCAAAATTTCATCCTGTTTTTTTCCTGCATATTGTAACAATAGATCACGTTGTGCAAACTATGATCTCAAATGGGTTTTCTTAATCATTGTGTAAGGATATCCCCATTCCTGCATTGTACTTTTAACTGTACACTACCTTGGATGAATCTCTTTATGAAGGTGGTTAATAAATCCCAATAAATAAATTGGTGGCCTGCATCTTAAAGTCTGATTGTATCAAAATTGCAACAATTGACTGATGGATATATTTTCTCTTAATTTACTTGGATGGAAACTGTGAAATCTCAATAAATCATTACAATCAGACCTCTTTCTAAAAAGTGTGGTACTCAATTTTTCCCCAGACCTTAAAGATATGAATATCCAAAACAAATTATCACCTGAGTATTGTATGTCATCACAAAATCCTAATTATGGTTCAATGCCTTAAGACAAACTAAAAGAGTATGGAGAGTTTCCACTGTGACAATCCACATAAAAACATATCCAAAAATCTTGAAATTTAAACATGATGGAACCAATCTGCCAAATAAATACAAGAACTTCTCTTCAAAGTAGTCTACATATAATGTGGCTACTGAAGGCACAAACAAAGCATCCATGGCTATGCCATGGATTTGCTGAAGAAATGCTTCATCAAACCCAACTCCCCTTCACCCTCTGATTCACCCATCAGCAAATCAGTTGACTCCTCCTCTCCAGAAGTGACAGAAACTACATCTTGGTGACTTTGCTTGGACACTCCTGCACTATGCACACCTGAACCCATAAACTGAGCGCCAAACCCGACTCTCTCTGTTGCCCTTGGCTATGTGCCCATTTTCCTCTCTCAGATCCACTAACCCCCTATGATGTGCTATGGGGCAGCCCTTGTTCCACAAAATACACAGATGGCTGTGACACCCACTTTTCATACCCATTAATCTGTCCCCCCTCCTCCCCACATTCCAAAACTTTTCACTAGCCCTAACCCTCTAATCAACCCACAGCCCTTACTGTCTACAAAACAGCCAGTTATAATCCTTCCACTGAATTTCCACAAACTTTTCCAGACAAGCCTCTCAAGGAACCTACTGGAAATCCACATACCTCAGCAGCTGGGAACTCACTCCCTTTAGGACCATTGGGGAGCCCATACACAACCACAGGTATTCTCAGAAGCCCATAATCATTCCCTAGCCAAGCCATAGGAATACTATGGAACTTGCACGCTTTGTAAATGGATCTCTTCAACCTGTACTGTGCACATAAAAAACATCTCCTAGTCCCAGACCCAGACACCCACAGAACACCAGCTACCTCATTCTCATCCATCAAATAACTTGTGACAAGCCTGGGAGCCTCAGTTGACTGCATGGCACTTGCCCCACAGCAACTGGTAAGGGCACCCTCCTCATGTCTAGACTCCCAATTAAAGAATCCTCCTGCCCAAAATTATCTCCGATTGATAACTTCTCTCATAATACTGGTTGGAGTAAACTCTTACTCTATTGCTCCAATTTGTATCTCATCACACTGTGTCTAATCTTTACTTCCTGTCAGGTTTCCACTACCCAGCAAGCTGCAGCCCTCCTAAATTTAACCCCTACCTTCATTAACCTGATTAACTACTCTATTCCCCCAGGCTCAGCCACGTTTTAGTGCTCCTCAGGTTAATCTGTGGGACACTCATTTTACGATTCTGCCAAAGACTGATTTTTGGCCCCGAAACTGTGGAATGCCCTCCCACCATATATTTAGTCTGAGTTGTCATTTATTCAAACACATCTCAAGACCTTTTATTTTGAGCTGGCCTATGGAACATTGTGTTCCTAATCCATATCGAGGCTTTCTGGTTGCCCCAGAAGATTTGAGCAGTCTCCCTCCCACTTCTTTTCGTTTTTAGGATTACTTTTATGATTCTGTTTTAATATTCTACCACTGGTAGCATTGAGTGCTGTCCTTTTTATTTTATGGCATATTTTGCTTTTTATCTGACTATAGATAAGGTAGTATATTAAACAATAAACATTGTCTGGTTTTGTGAAGTGAAGTGTGTTGTATGATGAGGAAATTGAAAGCTAATGAGATACCAGTTGACTACACGTGTACTTCTTTAAAAGTGCCAGATCTTTGGTACTGATAGCCAATATTCTTTATAAGGCTTTGCAGTCAAAGTGAATAGTTAAGTGGCATGATTAATTATCTGCTAGATAATTCTTTGCAATTGTGTAAAACTGTTTTCATTTCAAGAAAACTCTAGGGAGAGTATGAGCATGCATTTCTATCTCTAGAATTAATTAGAAATTCATTAAATATTATCAAGGAATGTAGTTGAAATCACACTATAAACAAACCGAACCATTCTTAAAGATAAGTAAAATAAGTAGAGAAGAGAGAAAAAACTATATATAGTAAAAATTGATTAATCGAGTGTGCCGATGAAGAAGTTGGTGCTAATTACATTGCCATGTATATATCTTGGGCAATGAGCACAGCTAAGGTCATCATGGAGGGGCATAATCGAACATCGACGGCGATCTATTTTGGTAGCGACGCAACAGATGGCCGGAACCATATTATCGAAAAAAATGGCTGGCCATCTTTTTTTCCGATAATACGGTTTAGCCTGGCCAAATGCCAGAGTTCGCCAGGTTTGAGATCGGCGGTTTTGTTTTTCAGCGATAATGGAAAAAAATGCCGGCCATCTCAAACTCGGCAAAATCCAAGGCATTTGGTCGTGGGAGGAGCCAGCATTTGTAGTACACTGGTCCCCCTGACATGCCAGGACACCAACCGGGCACCCTAGGGGGCACTTCTAAAAATTTAAAAACAAAATACAAATAGCTCCCAGGTGCATAGCTCCCTTCCCTTGGGTGCTGAGCCCCCCAAATCCCCCCCAAACCCACTCCCCACAACTCTACACCATTACCATAGCCCTTATGGCTGAAGGGGGGCACCTACATTTGGGTACAGTGGGTTTTGGGGGGGGGTTGGAAGGCTCAACACTTAGCACCACAAGTGTAACAGGTAGGGGGGATGGACCTGGGTCTGCCTGCCTGGAGTGCACTGCACCCATTAAAAACTGCTCCAGGGACCTGCATACTGCTGTCAGGGAGCTGGGTATGACATTTCAGGCTGGCATAGAGGCTGGCAAAAAAGTGTTTTATTTTTATTTTTTTAGTGTGGGAGGGGGTTGGTGACTAAGGGGAGGTCATCCCCCATTCCCTCCAGTGGTCATCTGGTCAATTGGGGCACCTTTTTGAGGCTTGGTCGTGAAAATTAAAGGACCAAGTAAACCCGGCGAAATACTGCTTAACGCCGCTTTTTTTTCCATTATCTGTGAAAGCCGGCCATCTGGTAGCCACGCCCATGCCCGCCCATGTCCCGCCTTCGCTACGCAGCCGACATGCCCTCTTGAACTTTTGCCGGTGAGGCGATGGGAAAGCGGTGATGCTGTCAAAAAAGCAGCTTTCCATTATACCGATTTCACCGCTTTTGAGAGATCGCCGGCCATCCCCTGATTTATGTCAGGAAATGGCCGGCGATCACTTTCGAAAATAAGCCTGATAGTTGGGTAAACCTGAAAGTATTAATATTTGCCTGAAGTGTTTATTGTTTAAATAAAAATAAATACAAAAATCAAAAAAAAAAAATTTGAGTAAACATCTACCTGATCTCATTGAGCTAAACTTTCTATTGGTCATAAGAAAAACATGACCAGGTAAATTCATCCAAGTGTTCATCAAGGACATCCTTGTTTCTTTTGAATATGGGTCGAGGACGTCCTAGTGTTAGGCATGCCCAAGTCCCGCCTTCGCTATGCCTCCGACACGCCCCCTTGAACTTTGGATGTCCCTGCGACGGAAAGCAGTTGGGGACGTCCAAGATCAGCTTTCGATTATGCCGATTTGGATGACCCTGTGAGAAGAACGTCCATCTTCCGATTTGTGTCAAAAGATGGGCATCCTTCTCTTTCAAAAATAAACCCAATAGTCTACTCCAAGTATCAATATAGTTCAATTAAGAGCAGCTTGTTTCACAAAGGGGCCACAGGTCCTACTCAAATGGTTAAACACACCTGCCTATGAATTAAATAAAGCTTTATTCCATATTCCCAAAGCTGGGGTAGCTTGACAGCCTTCAAACACATACATTACGGTAAAGTAGCATTGGAAAAATAGAGTAAGGGTAAATGTGTGCACTGTAGGGTACTATTGGCACACCCCTGAGTCTTACAGCAGAGAACTCCTAAAAAAAGACAACAATAAAGCAATATAACTGAAATTTGCAAAATAATTTTTTTTACCAGCATTGTTGTAGCAAAATTTACTGACACACAAGCCAAGTTCTCCTATCTACATCTGCAGTGGTTTATTCCATATCTTTGGCTCTTCGTCCTTCGCTGCCTCCTTCAGTCAGGTTCTGATGGCCATAAATGTTGTGTCACTCAAAAGGCTACCACAAAGTGGAGGAACGTAGAACACTACGGAGAGTAGATGCTGAAGGAATGGAGTAGTATAGTCAACAGGACACTTCCAGGAGAAAACACGTGGACAAAGGAGATATATCAAGACAAGTTTATTGCATAAAAGGACAAGACATGGCACAGTGTTTCAGTTAATATGCCTCAATGAATCGTAGATGGTAAAAAAAACCTTGTGATTCTGAGCCTCAGTTAGATGAAACAGGCCTTCCATCCCCCATCCCTCCAGCATCTACTCCTGAGGAAAAGACCTCAAACACTTGTCCCTGATTCTAAATAAAACTAATTGATAATTAATGCTCAGAATCACAAGCTTTTTTTTACCATCTACGATTCCTCCCTTCAGCATAAATTTTATGTAACATGCAACATACAGTGAACATCTTGCTCACTAGCTCTTTTCAGATATAAAAAGCTAGGAAGCGTTCAGTGTGGTCAATCTATGAAACTTTCAGCAAGGCAAAGGTATTCTTATTTAGAGTCTTTGTGACACAGTGGACACTATCCTGCTTATAATCAAAATAGAAAAACGCCTATATTGTGACCCAAATTGGGAGATAGACGTTTATCTCACAAAAACGAATAAAGCGGTATAATCGAAAGCCGAATTTGGACATTTTAAACTGCACTCCATCGCGGATGCGGACAAAGTTGATGGGAGTGTGTCAAAAGCATGGTGAAGGCGGAACTGGGGCGTGGTTATCCGCCAATCAGAGATGGGCGCCTTTCGCCGATAATGGGAAAAAAATATGCGTTTTTAGCGAGAATTTAGGGCACTTTTCCTGGACCCTGTTTTTCCACGAATAAGGCCCCAAAAAGTGCCCTAAATGACCAGATGACCACTGGAGGGAATCGGGGATGACCTCCCCTGACTCCCCCAATGGTCACAAACCCCCTCCCACCACAAAATATGCCGTTTCACAACTTTTTATTTTCACCCTCAAATGTCATACCCACCTCTCTGGCAGCAGTATGCAGGTCACTGGAGCAGTTATTAGGGGGTGCAGTGGACTTCAGATAGGTAGACCCAGGCCCATCCCCTCCCACCTGTTACACTTTTGCTGGTAAATGGGAGCCCTCCAAACTGCCCCCCAAACCCACTGTACCCACATGTAGGTGCCCCCCTTCACCCCTTAGGGCTATAGTAATGGTGTAGACTTGTGGGCAGTGGGTTTTGAGGGGGATTTGGGGGGGCTCAACACCCAAGGGAAGGGTGCTATGCACCTGGGAACTGTTTTACCTTTTTTTTTTTTTTGTAAAAGTGCCCCCTAGGGTGCCCGGTTGGTGTCCTGGCATGTGAGGGGGACCAGTGCACTATGAATCCTGGCCCCTCCCACGAATAAATGTCTTGGAGTTATTCGTTTTTGAGCTGGGTGCTTTCAGTTTCCATTATCGCTGAAAAACAAAAACGCCCATCTCAAAAAAAGGTAAACGTCCATGTTTTTCGAAAATACGGTTCGGTCCGCCCCTTCACGGACCCGTTCTCGGAGATAAACGCCCATGGAAATAGACGTTTCCGTTCGATTATGCCCCTCCAAATCCCTCATCTGTGGAAGAGGAAGGGTAGAGGAGGGATTTTAGTAGCCATACCAACATAATAATTATATATGAGCAAAACTGAATTGGTTCACCACAGAAGACTACAGTCTTTCAGCACTCACTCAATAGAACGTCCTCTACCTGACTCTACCTGTCCATTTATAATTAAATTTATGTGTATTGTTTTATATTTCCTGGAATAAGATGTATACTTTCTTTCATATTTCCATATTGAAAATTGGACTAAATAATAAAAAAACAGAATGAAATGCCAGATTTGGCCGAATAGGGCAATTTATCTGAGCCATTAGTACATTTACCTATTGCAAAATGTATGCAGATATAAAATGCTTCACTTAGGGGCCCTTTTACAATGCTGTGGTAGAGCTACCACATTGTTGTTGTGCACCAAATTGGGACTACCTCAAGGCTACCACAGGAGCCCGGTGGTAGCTCCCACCCCTGGCACGCACCATTTTCAGTGGTGGGTCCATCACCTAAATAGGTGGCGATAAGGGCTCCCCTCCCCAGAAATGGTCACACACCCATCCCTGTGATTAGTGCAGTGCCTTTTTTTGAGGGAAGGGGCAAAAACAACCTTTTACCTACTGCTGTAAAAGACGGCCCCAGTGTGCAGCAAATCCACGCACCAATGTCACCACAGGCCCCCTTTTACCGCAGCTTGGTAAAAGGGGCCCTTAGAGATGGGTGAGCACTTCTCAAATACATAATTGAGCAGATAACCAAGATAACCATGCAGTATGAGCATTTCTAGAGCATTTAGGGTTGTTTTGGAAAATAGAAACCAACATTTATTTTTAGAACATGTTTATTCAGTTCAGCTTAGCTTTACTTTGAATGACTTTTCTATGAGTAGAAATTCATTATATGTTCACTACTTCTTTCTTGTGTAATATTCTGCCCATATATAGTCCTAATGTGTAGGATCACTGCTTTAAAGGCAATCATTTCCAGCTGGTAACATGCATACTGATTTGCCACTGCTAATTGACATGAGTAGGATGCATTGAAGTTACAGTGCATTAGCCTTAAAAGTTCTGTATTTGAACTGCAAATAAATGGAGTGCTAGAAGACCACATAATGGAGTTGTAACTACTGAAAGTCACTTATCTTCTCATTCTATAACCACAGCTTCTAAATGCTAAGATTATAGAATATTATTTCTTATCAGCGTACTTTTGACATTCATGCACATAAGCGCAAGGCACATGCTTAATGGTAATCTATAACATAAGCATAGCCGCGTTAGTCCACTCTTAAAGGTTATCAATAGAGATCAAACAAAATAAAACATGGAAAAGAAAATAAGAAGATACCTTTTTTATTGGACATAACTTAATACATTTCTTGATTAGCTTTCGAAGGTTGCCCTTCTTCGTCAGATCCGATCAGATGAAGAAGGGCAACCTTTGAAAGCTAATCAAGAATGTATTAAGTTATGTCCAATAAAAAAGGTATCATCTTATTTTCTTTTCCATGTTTTATTTGTTTGATCTCTATTGATAACATAAGCATAAAGGTCACACAGGGCAATGATGTCCAAAGTTAGGCGCCATTAAAAAATTGGTTAAGTGCCAATTCTATAAAGGTTACTTAGCACTGAACAACGTTTATAGAATAGCGCTTAATGTGGATTCCCACACCCAACTTTGGATGTGAGGATTTATTGCTTGCCAAAAGCTGGTGTAAATCCTTGTGCCCAATTTACAGCAGATGGGGTGCAAATCCAAGTATTCTATAACATAGGCCTTGTTCTATAAAGGTTATGCTCCTGAATTTATGCTCCTAATTTATATGCATAATTTATTTTCATAATTTAGGAGCATAATCTATTTTGGAGCAAAGAGTATGCTCGTAATCTAGGAGCATAAATTATGCTCATAAATTTAGGAGCATACATTTTAGGAGTGTATATTTAGGAGTATAACCTTTATAGAATAAGGCCCATTGCACCTAATTTCTAGGAAGGTCACTGACCTGCCCATGCCCCTCCCATGACCACTCTCCCTTTTGAGTTCTACGCAGGACAATTTAGGCACCCAGTGTTATAGAATAACACATAGTCAGATCTGAGCAATAGTCCTAATTCCCTTCCTTCCTTATCCAATCAGTCGAGTACGACTGTCTGTCACTCTATGGATCAGTGTTTGCATTCCTTCTGATCTCTCACAATTTCTTTCAGTTCTGCTATGTTCATTCCAGTATCTCCCTTCCTTGATAGTATCTATCCAGTGATTTCTTGGGTGCCCTCTTTTTCTTTTGCCACTAACCATTCCAAGGATGATATCTTTTTCAAGGGACTTGCTTTGCATGATGTGACCAAAATATTTATTTATTTATTGCATTTGTATCCCACATTTTCCTACCTCTTTGCAGGCTCAAAGTGGCGTACAATACAACATGAATAGTGGAAATAAGAAGAGAATAGACGTTTGGTATTACAGAAGGATTTTGGGTTACATGATAATGAAAAACATGATAGTAATATAACAAGAGAACATTTTAAGACAGTTTTGGATACATGTAGGAGAGCTTTAGTCCTAATTAGTACTAATTAATGTTAATAATTGATTGAAAGCAGCTCTTTAACTAATTAATTTGCATGCAGACCTAGGATTCATGCGTATATTTGGGTGAGCTTTATAGACTCCGGGGGATAGCATGTAAGTGCATAGGGGGCATACCTAGGAGATGTATAGACAGGTCAAACATTTATCCACATAGGTTGTGAAATACCTGCATTTATGCACTCATCTCCAGATTCTATATATTGCACTGAGATTTCCACATGGAAATCAAAGCATATTCAATAACAATCAATCAGCACTGATAATTGCCAATTAATTAGCAATCATTGACACTAATTGGCATTAGTTAGAATTTACAGGCAGAACTGTCTAGGCATATTCTATAATGTGGTGCGAATAAATTCTAAGTCACATAATTGAAACGGGGGCATCACCATGGGTATGGAATGGGCGACTCATGTGTGCTTCTAAAATCTCTGGGCCCTTTTTACCAAGCTGCGGCAAAATGGGTATGTTTTTGATGCACGCCGAGGCCCCCTTTTACAGCAGCCAGGTAAAAGGTAGGGCTTTCTTTTCTGCAGGAAATGGCCGTATAGCAAGTAAAGCACTTGCTGCATTGCCATTTTGGAGGGAACCCTTTCTGCCACCCATTGATATGGTAGTAAGGGCTCCTGTGCTATCCCGGCGGTAACCGGACAGCACGCGACACTGCCCGATTACCGCTGGGTACACACCAACGCTACAAAAATAAATATTCTTTGTAGCGCCAGATATGATAGGCACGTTGGAGTTGGGAACTACTGCTGGGCTGCTGTGGTAGCCCGGCCAGCAGTAGTTCCATTTTAGCGAGCGGTAAGCATGAGTTGGGCTTACCGCCGCTTTATAAAAGGGGCCCTATATGTGTTCTTATAGAATACACCTAGTCAGTGCCAAATTTAGGCGTCAGCATTTACACCAGGTGTTACTTGGCACAACTACCCATGACTAAATTTAGTCATTCATATGGGCATGTGGCATATTCTATAAACTGCAATGAAATTTAGGTTTATTCTATAAACTATACCTAACCTGAGACATACTTTATAGAATGCGCTTAGGTGAATTTCCTTTTGGCGCTGAATTTTTAGGTGTGATATATAGAATCTAGTCCTAAACTGCTACATTTAGGCTTGCACATTTACACATGCTATTGACATGGCATAAGCGGGCACGCCTAAATCCTTAGCACATAAATGCCAAGTTATGATAGTATACTATAGTGGAATCTGAGCACCCAGATGCTTTTATACAAATCCTGCTCAATGTGCTGCATTTTGGTGTTTAAACTCTTGTGCACTTTACTGAATTGACTTTTTAAACTAAGCTGCATTAAGCCCATGCTAATGTCTACTATGCTATTAAACAGCCCAGTGAGGTAAAAACTCACACTACCTGTGTAACGTGAGAGTGAGCATTACTGGGGAGGAGCAGAAGACTGTCCTGCTGTGACAGCTAGCCATGCAGTTTATTAATGCATGCTAGTGGTCATGAGTGAAGGTAGCGCAGCTGCACTTACCGCTACCTCAGCAGTCCATTAGCATGGCTGCTGTTTCAATAGGTGCTGTGGTGATGCTTCCCCTACACATCTGATCTCCCCAACACTCCTAGCACTTCTGAACCCTTCCCAGACACACCCTGACAACTCTAATCCACCCTTCAGCATACCCTATCACCTTCAATCCCTCCCAACATACCCTGGCACCCCCACACTAATGATCACCCCAAGTCAGATCCTCCCCAAATCTTCTGATCTGCATCTCTCTTATGACACACCCGGCCCCAATCCAACTCTCTCTTGTCAAACCCACTCCCCAAAAGACAATCTACCCAGAGAGCCCAACCCCCTCCCGCACCTATCTAGAGGTCGACAGTGGTGATCCAGCATCCCAGGCAGGAGTGATACTGCTCCGCTACTGCACAGGGATCCAAAATGGCTCCATTGACCCCTAGCAATAGTCCCATTGTATTACTGCTAGGGGACATTCTTCCATATAAAGAGATTTCAGATTGGGTATGGGGGAGGCACTGACTAGGTGAGAACAGAAGTGTGGGTGTGCTGACGTGTTAGAGAGGATTCAAGCTGTCAGGATGTGTCTCTGGTGAGGGTGCATCACCACAGCAGCAATGTAATACAGTACCCATGTGTTGTCTGCCCTCTGCAAACCACTCTACACTTTAGTAAAAGAGCACCTTTGTTTTGTTCAAAATTACTTTTTTTTGCACTTAATTCATGTTAATAATAGACTCATAGATGCTTGTGCACAGAGACTTTATAATTTGTAATCAGAATAAAAGTCTTGACAAACATGACTATATCATGTTAAGTGTTTTGCACCAGAGAGCAGCCACTATGTAAGATATTTATTTGATATCTGAACTTAAGTACCACAAACAGGCATTTCTGAAAAAGATTCCTTATCAGGAGATCCAAGCAAAGTGCAATACATGTAATCATCCTTGATGCAAAAGTATGTACTGTTTATACCCAAACACCCTGTATCTCCAACTTGCACACACTTCACATGTCAGCCATTTGTTCATATATGAATATAAAGTTTATTCTGGGTTGAGTTGCCTTGTCTGCCAAAATAAGAAGAAGTAGACAGAGAAATTAGATAGCCAGACGCAGATAGATTGAGAGCAGATAAAAAGTGATGATAAAGTTCCACTGACAGGTTCAGACAAATTGGCTGCTGACACTGCTTGGCAGATGGAGAAAGCCTTCCAGTTAAGTTCAAAAATATTCATCATTAGAGCTGATATTAAAAGAAACAGTATAAAAATGATGGCTTGTGATACATACACTTTAGTTGTGTGCACACAGGGCATCCCATCCCCCATCACTACCCCCATTTCACTTTATTTTATTTCAGGGCTTTTTAAATTAAATTATTTTTTATACATTTTTATGTATTGTTTCATTTCTCTTTTAGTATGTTTTTAGTATGTGCTCTTTGCAAATAGTGGGATCCTTTTTCTAAGCAGCAGTAAGCACTAACGCGTGCTTGCCGTGTGGGAAAATGCACTACCGCATGGTGTGCTCAGGCATCCCGTGGTAGTGTTGGCATCTGTGAATGCTTCCCAGGCACTAAAAAATGCTTTTTTTTGGTGCTAGGGGCATGTTTGGGGGTGGAGACGGTGTGTTCAGTGACCTATTTAGTAGGCAGAAAGAACTTATGCGCTAACCATGAAACTAATCATTAGGTGCATGACAATGTAGCTGCACCAATTGATTAGCACTGAACATGCCCTCTCCATCCCCAAACATGCCCCTAGCACTAAAAAGATAAAAAAGGATTTATTTGCCAAAGTAAACTAACCCAAAAGACCCTACACAGGCTGTGTTTCAACACAATGCCTTCCTCAGGGGGTCAAGATGGTTCAAATAAATCAGCTTCGTAGAGTATGTAAATAGAGAAAAACATTAAAATACTGGAGCAAAATACGTTGTTTTCCGAGAAAGGTGATTGCTGTGGAATGGCGTGCGGGCACTGGTAGGGAAAAAGATCCCACCTCCCTACCAGCACCTGCATGTATTTTACTCCAGTATTTTAATGGCTTTCTCCATTTACATATTCCATGAAGTTGATTTATCTGAATCATCTTGACCCCTGAGGAAGGCATTGTGCCAAAACACAGTCCGTGTAGGGTCTTTTGGGTCAGTTTACTTTGGCAAATAAGTTTTTGGATGCTCTTACTCCTTGTTTGCCTTGGTCATTTGGAACTTTCCTCATTTTCACCCTTGTTGTTTTTGCTTGGCTTTGTTGTGGAAGTTGTGAGGATCCCCTCTTTTTTTTTCCTGCCTGAAATTAGCACATGGCCATTAATTGAGGAAAGGAAAACTTGGCCATTTTACAACTGCACTAAAGGTGGTCTCAGTGCGCGGGGAAACCCATGCAGGCCACTGTTTAGCGTAGCTTAGTGAAAGAGCCCCAGTATTGCAAACTTCAATGAACATGCTGAAATGGAAAATTAAACAAAAAATTAAGGGGACCTATTACTAAACTAATGGGCTTAGCGCCTTAACATAGGGGGTCTTTTACTAAAGCTTAGCTCAAGTTATCTGCAGCAGGGCCCATAGGAATAAAAGACCCCTCATAGGAATTTCTCAAGTGCTAAGACCATTTCTAGCATGTGGATAAAAAATTGTTTTTTTTTTTTCAATATATGGCCATGCGCTAATTGTATATTAGAATGTAATACCATGATAAATTAGGTTTGGAAATTTCTTCAGGAGATTACTAGTCTGCTGTAGAACTCTCCAGAGTCACTGGGGGGGGGGGGGGGGAGCAGTGTGGATGGGAGGGGGAGGAGCCAGTCCAAGAGGAGGATTTGGAAAGAGTGAGTGATAATGGGTGTCATAGTTGGGGTGCAGTTGAGAAATTATAAAAGTGATAGGATTAGTGAGCACATGTTCTTTGGTTGCCTTGACCCCTGCCAGGACTTATGAGGAGAGGAGGTGAACTAGATAGGCCAAATAACCTAAGGCTTAATATAGAGGATATTTTTGCCAATGAAAGCATTAACTGGAGTGTGAGGAGTGTTCTGGGTGAGTAGAAAGGGTTAACTCAGACCAGAAGCAGAATAGGAAAGAGCCTGTTGGAAGCCAGAAGTAGCAGCTTGTGCAAGTGCACCTCTGGGGGAAGAACAGACAGGGAGGTCTGATCCTGAGTGGGTCCAGCAGCTGGATAAAGCCCAGTGGGACAGCCTTGGATTGTTCTGCCAGAAAGGATGGGTATTGGAGGACTGGTGATGATGTAAATATCTAAAATACCTCAGAATTTATAAAGAGACTATTAATTAAGCAGATAAGATTTACATCAAGAGTCTTGGACTGACACAAAAACCTCTTTCAGCAAAGTAAACTGTTTAAATACAATAGAAACTGTATGTTACAAAGAAAGTGTGAAGTCTGAATATCTGCTTGTTGCAGCGTTTCTGTAAAGTTCTGTTTTGCATAAAAATATCAGTCCTGGGTAGAGAGTTTCCTTGGAAGAGTGAAGTTGATTTGCTCCCAGACTGAGAAAGAAAAAGTGTGACTTAAAACTCTATGGCCTACCGGAATTATTCTGGCCCTGGCCCTGTAGTGACCCTGGTTTGGGCGCTGACCTGAAAAGCTAGCTGGTGCCTGGAACTTTGTGGTAAGAACAGGGTTAAATATGCGCTAACCAGTTAAAATGCAGCAATGTAGATTCGCTAACTAATTAACACAGGAATGTCCACTCTCTGTCCCTGTCACACCCTCTGAAAATACATTTTAAAACATATTTAACATGTGGTTATTGCATTCAGACTGTAAAACTAATGCAGGAAGCTTTAGTATATCCTGTGTTTGGCCAACAACACTGTGGGGCCCTTTTAGAAAGGCGCATTAGATGCTACGCACATGCAGCACATGCCTAAATGAGACTACCGCCAGGCTACCATACCCCTCTGCCAGTAAGTTTAGATTTGGTGCATGCTCATAACACCTGGATACTTTATATATTTCCTCCCACGTGCATCATTTCCAGCGGTAATTGGCAGTTGTTCTTGAGATGATCTTATAGGGTGAGAAGGTTGGTAACACCTTAAAGCGGCACTGAGTGTTGAGGAATTACCACCATTCAATATTTTAAAAACCAACAATAACCTTTTAAACTCAATGCAAAATTTTATAGGAAGCTAGTGCAAAGATTTTAGAATTGGAGTCATATGATCAAAACGTGACACCCCCCCCCCCCTTTAATTACTTTTACTATAGAATTTTGAATAACTTGAAAGGCTTTCAACGTAGTACCAGAAATTCTTATTAATAAACTATTACAAAAGTCCAACATTGGGCAATCTACAGATTGAACAATCTTACGGAAATTTTCCACTGTAACCAAAAGCCTAATGCGTCTCACAATCTTTAATTTATAGAAGACCTTTGAAACCATATTTTGAACCTGAGTTTTCATAGACAATGTGGTATCAAGTTGAACTCCTAACTTCCTAACCTCTCAAAGTATTGGAATATTAACAGAATTCATATTAAATACTTTAGGACAATCTACTCCCTTTGTACTAGATAGAAAAGCAATTTGAATTTTAGAAATATTAAACTTTAGACAATTTCCTTCCATCCATTGTATAAGCTTTGTAAGATAGAATCTCAGTTTGGTACAAGCGTCCTCAAACGAGATTTCAATAGGCAATACAAACTGTGGGGCCATTTTACTAAGCTGCGTAGGTGCCTACGCGTGCCCAACGCATGCCAATTTGGAGTTACCACCCGGCTACTGTGTGGCCAAGGTGGTAATTTTATTTTTTATGCATGTCCATTATGCACATCCGAAAAATTATTTTTATTTTCTGACGCACAGTAAAAATGGGTGGCAATCAGCATTTGGTGTGTGTAGACCATTACCACCAGGTTACCGCGTGAGACCTTACTGCTAAGTCAATGGGAGGCGGTAAGGTCTCAGACCCACAATGTTCACACACCAATTTTTATTTTGCCGCATGTCCATTTTTGGCAAAATAAAAAAAGTCATGTTTT
The DNA here is from genome assembly GCF_901765095.1 of Microcaecilia unicolor. Classification (NCBI taxonomy): domain Eukaryota; kingdom Metazoa; phylum Chordata; class Amphibia; order Gymnophiona; family Siphonopidae; genus Microcaecilia; species Microcaecilia unicolor. Next base: position 77,598,938 of record NC_044037.1, read on the forward strand.
ACCGGCACGCTGAAAAATAGATCTGTGCATGCCCAAACACGTGCCTACAGTAGCACAGGCCATTTTTCAGCGCACCTTAGTAAAAGGACCCCTGTATGTCATCAGCATACAGCTTGTACTGTATATCCAAGCATCTTAACAACATACATAACGGGAAAAGAAAAAGATTAAAAAGTACTGCTGAAAGGCAAGCACCCTGAGGAACTCTTGTCAAACATTCCATAAACTCTGATATTTCTGATCCCTCGAATACACAAAACTTACAATCTATCAAAAAAGATCTAAACCAGCATAACACAGTGCCAGACAATTCTATTGATTGTAATCGATTCAACAAAATGTCATGATTAATGGTGTTAAAAGCTGCAGAAATGTCCAAAGTAACCAACAAAAATTTAATTCCTTTGTCAAAACCGATTTTATCACTGTCTAACAAAGAAATTAACAGTGTCGATGTCATGATCTTTTCTGAATCCAAATTGGTGTTGATCTAAAATTCCTTGTTGAATAAAATCGTCTAATTGCTGAAACACAACACACTCAATTTTATAAACAATGGTAAGGAGGAAATTGGACAATAACTATCAATATTAGTTTGATCAAGTTTTGAACATTTAACCACAGCTACTTTCAAAACAGATGGTATAACTCCCTCTTGTAAAGATGCATTGATCATTTGAGTGTACAAAGGCAAGAAAGGAACTTTTCAGGCTTTCACTATAGATGGGTGAACACTATCCAATTTACAAACTGATGAATTATTAACAATCATTATTATATTTCCTAATGGTAACTCTGAAATCACTGAAAATTCAGATCATAATTTATCATCACTCACATGTTTATATATTTCAACTGGAAGGGGATTATTCTTGAACTGAGACTATTTTCTTAACTTTTAAACAAATACTATTAGCAAAATCTTGTGGAGAGATTGCTGGATTCAGACTATGTACTGATGTTAAATTTTAACAACCAGAAAAACTTCAACTGAAGATTATCATCTTCTAAAGTAGGACGACAAGGACATTTCCTCCAAGCTCTTTCTGCCCGTTTAAGCTGACGTTTCTTAATTTTCAACTGATTGTTATACAAGGCGCATGATTTGATTGTGATACTTCACACAGATGAACAGGGGCAATTTTGTCTAACGTATCTTTTAAACTACTATTCCAATCTTCAAACAGGTAATAGCATCTTTAACCAAAAGGTTTGTCCCAAATGCACTTGTAAAGTCTTTCTTAAATCAACTAAATCATAAATGGATCTGTGTAGATTTAGGTGCTGAAATATGAACTAAGTGTATTCTATGATTGGTGCCTAAATCTAGGCATCGATTATACAATATATGCTTAGTCAGAACTGATTTCAGCGCCAATTTTTTAGGCGCCATATATAGAATCTCATCCCATATACAGAAACTAGCCCTAAGTGGGAAATTTTATAAGTTATAGCTCCCTAACCCCCCCCCCCCCCCCCATTGGGATTGGAGGGTGCTTTAACAAGGCTGAGATCAATTAGCCACGTGTAAAATGCTGATAAATATTTCATGGATGATCAATAAAATAGATGTAAAATCCAACTTTTCAATGATCTGGGGGATTGTAGAATAGTATAGTAATAGGTAATTCCTTCTACACAATAATTATCAGGAGACTGATTTTCTTTCAGAAAATGATTGAACTTATTGAAGCTTACTAATGAACAGATAATACAAAATTTTAAAAAGGAAGAAATATAAGGGCAGTTCCCAGATGGTATTTGAACTCTCACTTTTAACATTAAAATAATAATAAAACAGACAAACAATGAAGTAGCATATAAGTTTTACTGCACTAGCACAGCTATAAATAATGGCATGCATTGTTAGGAGGAAAAATTTACATAGGATTTCTAGATAGTAAAAATAGATGTTTAATTCTGTTATTTAACAAAGGCTTAGTAATTTAGGAAAGCCTTGGCAACTGCAGAGCTTTTTTTTTTTTTACAATGTATATAACATTAGCAAAGAAGCAGGTGTACCTCTTTCTGATATGCATCTCACCAAGCAGGTGTACTTGGTGAGATGCACATCAGAAATTTATTGTACAAAAGAAAATGTTCAGAAAAATATCACTTGGTGCACTGCATGTGTAACTGATGCTATTTACAACTAAATCTGGTGATTTTGCTATTTACAGATGTAAGTTATACAGCTGTAGGAAAGTGTCTTTGCCTAGGGAAATGTTCACACCTATCCCTGGTCCTTAGTTCACTAAAACTGCTTGAAATAAGAACTGTAGATGTGAGCATAATCATATTCTGTAAAAATAATAATAATTTATTATAGCATGGCAAAACTAATAACAAAAGCATGAAGCAAGTTCCTAATGGCAAATTTGTTACAAAATCCTATCTTATTACAGCTAACAATTTTTCCCTAGCAACCACAGTATCACAGAGCCTGGCTTCCATTTAGACCAAAATACAGTACGGTCTCTATTCAAAACACTGCATAAACCCCTTAAGTAATGCATTAAAAAATGTTCTAAAGGCCAGTCATCTGGAGCCTTAAGGCTTATCCTATCTGTCTTCAGCTTGCTAGCTTAAAACAGGAGCTCAGTAAAGAACATAGCACAGAAACTGTCATAACCTTTTTTCTAAGTGAAATACACGCTAGATTAGAACAGGGTTATGTTGCATTAGTCATTTCACTAGATTTATCAGCAGCATTCGATCTTATAGATCATGATCTGTTACTTAATCGATTGAAGGAAATTGGTATCAAAGGTATAGTTTATGACTGGTTACTTGTTCAGAATTGTTCTACTTCAAAAGGATATCCTGTTTCTTGTGGGGTTCCGCAAGGGTCAGTTTTATCATCAACTCTGTTCAATATTTATGTCAGTCCTCTGGCCCTGCTTATTCAGTCACTAGGTATTAGTTTTTACTCGTATGCTGATGATTACCTTTTGATCCATTATGTAAAACCATCAGATATTGACCTAACACAAATTCAAACTTGCCTTGACAAGGTATCTAGTTGGCTCAAAAGACACCACTTAGTATTAACCCAGAAAAGACTGTTACCTCATGGATTACAGGTCGTGATTCAATCCCTTCTGTTATACCTATTCTATTTGGTAACCAATAACCATAGTGCAATCCTTCAGATATCTAGGAGTCATTATTGACTCAGCTTTATCATTTAATGAACAGATATCTGAAGTAGTTAAGAAATCCGTTTACCATCTTCGAAAACTGCGCTCAATTAGAAATTCAGTTGATAAAGCGTCATTGTGTACTCTGACACATGCATACATTACTACACGTCTGGATTATTGCAATATTATTTATGCAGGACTTACCAAGATGAATATAAAACAGCTACAGTTGATACAGAATACAGCAGCTCGTATCATTTGCAGGGCTTTAAAACATGACAGAATTACACCACTATTATATCAGCTTCACTGGCTTCCAGTGATGCACTTAGGAAATAGAAATCCACAGGAGACGTATGTGTAGGCGGGGAGAGTCTGATAGGTACGGGCGGAGAGAGGGATCTTGGGGTGATAGTATCTGAGGATTTGAAGGCGACGAAACGTGTGACAAGGCGGTGGCCGTAGCTAGAAGGTTGTTAGGCTGTATAAGAGAGGTGTGACCAGCAGAAGAAGGGGGTGTTGATGCCCCTGTATAAGTCGTTGGTGAGGCCCCACCTGGAGTATTGTGTTCAGTTTTGGAGGCCGTATCTTGTTAAGGATGTAAAAATAATTGAAGCGGTGCAAAGAAAAGCTACGAGAATGGTATGGGATTTGCGTTACAGACGTATGAGGAGAGACTTGCTGAACTAAACATGTATACTCTGGAGAAAGGAGAAACAGGTGTGATATGATACAGACGTTCAAATATTTGAAAGGTATTAATCCGCAAACGAACCTTTTCCGGAGATGGGAAGGTGGTAGAACAAGAGGACATGAAATGAGATTGAAGGGGGGCAGACTCAAGAAAAATGTCAGGAAGTATTTTTTCACGGAGAGAGTGGTGGATGCTTGGAATGCCCTCCCACGGGAGGTGGTGGAAATGAAAACGGTAACGGAATTCAAAAATGTGTGGGATAAGCATAAAGGAATCCTGTGCCGAAGGAATGGATCCTCAGGAGCTTAGTCAAGATCGGGAGGCGGGGCTGGTGGTTGGGAGGTGGGGATAGGGCTGGGCAGACTTATACGGTCTGTGCCAGAGCCGGTGGTGGGAAGCGGGACTGGTGGTTGGGAGGCGGGGATAGTGCTGGACAGACTTGTACGGTCTGTGCCAGAGCCAGTGGTTGGGAGGCAGTGCTGGTGGTTGGGAGGCGGGGATAGTGCTGGGCAGACTTATACGGTCTGTGCCCTGAAGAGCACAGGTACAAATCAAAATAGGGTATACACAAAAAGCTGCAAATATGAGTTATCTTGTTGGGCAGACTGGATGGACCGTGCACGTCTTTTTCTGCCGTCATCTACTATGTTACTATGTTACTAAGTTGAAGCTAGAATAAAATTTAAAATTTCTACCCTGACACACAAAGCGTTATATTCATTAACTCCGTCATATTTAGCTAACCTTATACAGTTATATTCACCTAGGCGAACGCTTTGATCACTTACGGACAATAGATTAGTTATCCCATCACTACAGAAGGCTAGATGGGAATCTACCAGAAGCTCAGCTTTCTTTTTTATAGCCCCTTCTCTTTGGAACTGCCTTCCTAAAAACCTTAGAATGGAGCAGTCTTACATTCAATTTTGTAAATTTTTGAAAACATATTTGTTTCAAAACACATTCGAAAATAATCTGTGATGAAAGGCAGTATTTAGACAGAAGTAATTATGTAGTGAAGAAATATTCTAGCTTAATGTATTTGTCGTGAATGGTTGTTTAGTGTGTAGTGGTATTGATCATCTTGTAGATCGTCTGTTTTAAGTTTGCCAAGCTTTCCTATCAATTTGATGGAATTCTTTTATGTTTTTTTGTTTTTTATATTATGATTTTTTATACTGATATTGTAAACCGTTCTGTTTTGTGCATACAATTTGTAACGGTATAGTAAATGAATAAACGATAAACGATAAAGTAAAGCAGGAATTGGGTGCACTTAAAGCAGCTTCTAAGACTGCACAGAATCATACCAACTTCTCACCACTGCCTCAAAGGATAAAACCACCTAAGAATAGATGGTTCACGGTAGGCTCAGGCAGACTACATTATCCTGCTTATAATCGAACGAGAAAAACGCCCAAGTTCCGACCTAAATCGATGGACGTTTATCTCACAAAAACGAATAAAGCGGTATAATCGAAAGCCGAACTTGGACGTTTTCAACTGCACTCCGTCGCGGATGCGGACAAAGTTGACGGGGCGTGTCGAGGCGTGGTGAAGGCGGAACTGGGGCGTGGTTATCACCCGAACAGAGATGGGCGCCTTTCGCCGATAATGGAAAATAAGTATGCGTTTGTAGGTAGAATTTAGGGCACTTTTCCTGGACCCTGTTTTTCACGAATAAGGCCCCAAAAGTGCCCTAAATGACCAGATTACCACCAGAGGGAATCGGGGATGACCTCCCCTGACTCCTCCAGTGGTCACTAACCCCCTCCCACCACAAAAAATTATGTTTCACAACTTTTTATTTTCACCCTCAATGTCATACCCTCCTCCCAGGCAGCAGTATGCAGGTCCCTGGAGCAGTTGTTAGGGGGTGCAGTGGACGTCAGGCAGGTGGACCCAGGCCCATCCCCCCTACCTGTTACAATTGTGCTGCTTAATGCTTAGTCGTCCCAACCCCCCCAAACCCACTGTACCCACATGTAGGTGCCCCCCTTCACCCCTTAGGGCTATAGTAAATGGTGTAGACTTGTGGGGCAGTGGGTTTTGAGGGGGATTTGGGGGGCTCAACACACAAGGGAAGGGTACTATGCACCTGGGAGCTCTTTTACCTTTTTTTTTGTTTTTGTAAAAGTGCCCCCTAGGGTACCCGGTTGGTGTCCTGGCATGTGAGGGGGACCAGTGCAGTACGAATCCTGGCCCCTCCCACGAACAAATGCCTTGGATTTATTCATTTTTGAGCTGGGCGCTTTCATTTTCCATTATCGCTGAAAACAAAAACGCCCAGCTCACACATTGTCGAATAAAACAGGACGTCTATTTTTTTGCGAAAATACGGTTCGGTCCGCCCTTCACGGACCCGAACTCGGAGATAAACGCCCATGGAGATAGACGTTTTTGTTCGATTATGCCCCTCTATGTGGCACAGAAGCACCCACCCTCACAAGTGTTGACCCTACAGAATTCTTTTGCTCCACTACAGCACTGTGATGTCCCTGAAAATAGAACTGAGGCGGAAGAAAAACATTGAAGGTGGAACAAAAAGATATGAAGGTACCCAAAGAGAAAAGACACCCCCAAAGCACTAATGTTGAAACTCATACCAGGAAACTGTTGCTACTAGGGGATTCCATTATCAGAGGCATTAACTTTGAAACTCCCCATGCAAAGTGAAATGCCTTCCAGGCTCCTCAGCTACCAGGAGTACCAAGCAAATAATCTCTATAATCAGAGAAGAAACTAAGGAGTCAAACACTGATGTTGTTATCCACCTGGGAACAAATGACTTGTTCAGTAATACCCCACTTGCCATGCAGAGAGCTTTTCAGGAGCTGGGAGAGGGGTTAAAACCTTTGATACAAACAATAGCTTTCTCTGAAGTACTACCTACCTTTGGATAGGGAGAGAAAAGATTGCAAAGTACTGAAAATTTAAATAGCTGGCTCAAAGACTGGTGTCACCAAGAAGAATTTAGGAGGATAGAGCATAGGAGGATAGAGCAATATATGGAAAAACAAAAGACTATATTGTAATGATGGGCTGCATCTCACTGTGGCAGGAAAAAAATCCTTGGGGAGAAATTCAGACAATATATTTCTAGGCATTTAAACTAGAAGGCGGGGGTGGCATATGGGGGCTGTTCACTTAAAGTAGTCACCCCCAGCTAAAGCTAAAGACAAGATGCAACAGTAGAAAGAAAGCAATGAAAACAACAATCTTAGCAAATCACTTCTTACCAATACAGCAGGAAGTGAGACCAAACAAAAAACTAAAACAGAAGATAAAATTCCACTGAAATATAGATGGAAAGTGATGACCACAAATTAACGCAGTCTAAGCAATAAAATTCATGACCTGCACGCCCTGATGTTAGAGGCAGACTTAGATGTTGTTGCAATCATGGAGACATGGCTCAATGGTTCCCATTAATGGAATGCAAACATACCAGGCTATAATTTATTTTTGTTGCATTTGTACCCCGTGCTTTCCCACTCATGGCAGGCTCAATGCAGCTTACATGGGGCAATGGAGGGTTAAGTGACTTGCCCAGAGTCACAAGGAGCTGCCTGTGCCTGAAGTGGGAATTGAACTCAGTTCCTCAGGACCAAACTCCACCACCCTAACCACTAGGCCACTCCTAGTTAGGAAGGATAGAGATGGTCTTAAAGGTGGAGGAGTAGCTCTGTATGTGAGAAATGATATCGCAGCAACTGAAATGACAGGGACCTGGGGAAAGGAAGAAGCGATCTGGATCACCTTAAAAAGAGATGATAGAACCTCTGTCCATGTGGGTGTTGTCTACATACCTCCGACACAATTGGAGGAACTAGATAAAGATTTGATCACAGATATTCAAAAGTTGAGAAACAAGAGAGAGGTGCTGTTGCTGGGAGATTTCAATCTGCCAGATGTAGATCGGAAGGTTCCATCTGCAGAATCGGAAAGAAGTAGAGAGATCGTGGATGCTTTTCAAAGTGCTATACTCAGAAAAATGATGATGGAACCCACAAGGGAGGGAGCGACGCTGGATATGGTGCTCACAAATGGGGATAGTGTGTCAAATGTCCGAGTGGGTGCCCACCTGGACATCAGTGACCATCAAACAGTTTGGTTTGATATAACAGCTGAAGTGGAGGGCGGCCACTCAAAACTCAAAGTCCTGGATTTCAAGCATGCTGACTTTAGTAAAATGGGGGAATATCTGAGGAAGGAGCTGATGGGCTAGGAGGACATATGGGAAGTGGTCCAGGCTGAAAGAAGCTATAAATATGGCCACAAACCTTTATGTAAGGAGAGTAAATAAAAGCAAGAGAAAAAGGAAACTGATATGGTTCTCCAAGCAAGTGGCTGAGAAAATAAAGGCTAAAGAGTTGGTGTTTATGAAATACAGAAAAACTCAAGAAGAGGAACACAGAGAGGAATACCATATGAAACTGAAAGAAGCCAAGAGAGAGATATGTCTGGCAAAAGCGCAAGTGGAAGAACAAATGGCTAGAAATGTAAGAAGGGGAGACAAAAATTTCTTCAGGTATATTAGTGAAAGGAGGAAGACTAAAAAGGGAATTGTGAGATTAAAAGATGCTCTGAACCGCTATGTAGATAATGATGATGAAAAAGCAAATTTGCTAAACAGATACTTTTGTTCTGTTTTCACAGAAGAAAATCCTGGAGAAGGACCACGATTGACTGGCAAAAGTACATATGAAAATTGTTTATCTTTCTGCCCTCTCCCAGGTATAAAGGTACTAGTTACCTGTAACTTGGAATGTCCAGGACTCCAGGGATTATGGTCCTAATGCCACCAGGTGGAGAGACAGAAAGACACAGAAGGCTTTAGTAATATGAGAATAATCAGTAATTGTTTATTACACTTACCAATCAGGACTACAATTAGAAAATATAATTAATTAATTCCCATATGAGACAGCAACTGGGACACAAACGTGACCTCTGACATTAGCTCTCTGATTGCCTCTGTCCGTGATTCTCCTTTTATACCCTTTTCTCTCATAGGCTAGTATTGGAAGTACAAAGTCAGCATATTCTAACATACTCTAGTAAATTCTATCTTACAGAAGCAAAGTTCTTCATAACATATTTGCTTATCATAAGTAAGGTCAATAAGGTTATCCTACTTTGCAAAGTCCATCTTCCCAGCAACCAAAGTTGTGTCTCTCCATTATCTGCTTTCATGGTCTGCAGCAATTTCCCCCTTACATTACTACATTCATGTACAGTATTCTCCTGCCACACATATCTCTGTTATGACTCCATATCTACCTGTCTCTCCAATAAAAGGACAAGCTGACATGAGATTCACATTCTGTGTAATTCTTATTATTTAGCTTCTCAGTGACTCTTAACCTGTTCATAGTCTGTTCACAGAGGCCTAGCTTTGCTCATAATTCTCATTTACTGTTGTAAAGTTATTTTATGGTTCATGACCTGCATGTCCCATATAAACAGTTCCTCCTTTGAAGGTCTTCATAAGCAAGACCCTCACCAAAGTTGGGAGTTACCAGTGTTTTTTATATGACACCTAGTCCTACTTCTAGGTGAATATTCACATCTCAAGATCTATGTGTTTTCAGCAAGCAGATGATTAGTGCTCCAATTCCAGGCTGTCTTAGGTTGCAGGCCTGAGAATCCCGTAGTAGGGGAAAGACTCAGTCCTTACTTACCCGTTATTGGCTAGGCAATTGCATGAGCACCAGAAGGTGGATAGTAAATAGGAGAGACACTAGTGTACTATAATTGTGAGGTACAGTGGCTAGGATGTGTAACAGATAGAGGGTAATGTGTGGCAAGACAATAAGGTGTAGGTAGAACCCTTTAAAACACCCACCCATGGTCTTATTAAGTTACCCATTGGCACTTGGTTACAAGGGACGATGATCTTGCATGGATGCATTATACATCACTTTCATTAAGAGCATATAGCATCGTTCACAGAAGAGAGTGTGTATGAAAAACTTGAAAATCTAAAAGTGGAAAAAACCATGGGACCGGACGGGATCCACCCCAGGATATTGAGGGAGCTCATAGAGGTTCTGACAGGTCCTCTTAAAGATTTGTTTAATAAATCCTTGGAGACGGGAGAGGCTCCGTGGGATTGGAAAAGAGCGGATGTGGTCCCTCTTCACAAAAGTGGTGATAAGGAAGAAGCTGGAAACTACAGGCCGGTAAGCCTCACTTTGGTTATTGGAAAAGTAATGGAAGCGATGCTGAAGGAAAGGATAGTGAATTTCATGGAAGCCAGTAAGTTACAAGATCCGAGACAACATGGTTTTACCAAAGGTAAATCGTGCCAAACGAATCTCATCGAATTCCTTGACTGGGTGACCGGAGAATTGAATCATGGACGTGCTATAGATGTATTCTAAGATTTCAGCAAAGCTTTTGACATGGTTGCCCATAGGAGGCTCTTGAATAAACTTGACAGGCTGAAGATAGGACCCAATGTGGTGAACTGGATTAAGAACTGGTTGACGGACAGATGCCAGAGGGTGGTGGTTAATGGAATTTGCTTGGATGAGGGAAAGGTGAGTAGTGGAGTACCTCAGGGATCGGTGCTGGGGCCGATTCTGTTCAATACATTTGTGAGTGACATTGCCGAAGGGTTAGAAGGTAAAGTTTGCCTTTTTGCAGATGATACCAAGATTTGTGACAGAGTGGACACCCCGGAGGGAGTGGAAAACATGAAAAAGAATCTGCAGAAGCTAGAAGAATGGTCTAAGGTTTGGCAATTAAAATTCAACACAAAGAAATGCAAAATGATGCACTTAGGGAGTAGAAATCCACGGGAGACGTATGTGTTAGGCGGTGAGAGTCTGATATGTACAGACGGGGAGAGGGATCTTGGGATGATAGTATCTGAGGATCTAAAGGTGACGAAACAGTGTGACAAGGCAGTGGCCGTAGCCAGAAGACTGCTAGGCTGTATAGAGAGAGGTGTTACCAACAGAAGAAAGGAGGTGTTGATGCCCCTGTAGAAGTCGTTGATGAGGCCCCACTTGGAGTATTGTGCTCAGTTTTGGAGGCCGTATCTTGCTAAGGATGTAAAAAGAATTGAAGCAGTGCAAAGAAATGCTACAAAAATGATATGGGATTTGCATTACAAGACATATGAGGAGAGACTTGCTGACCTAAACATGTAAACCCTGGAGGAAATGAGAAACAGGGGTGATATGATACAGAAATTCAAATATTTGAAAGGTATTAATCCGCAAACAAACCTTTTTCGGAGATGGGAAGGCGGTAGAAGTAGAGGACATGAAATGAGATTGAAGGGGAGCAGACTCAAGAAAAATGTCAGGAAGTATTTTTTCACGGAGAGAGTGGTGGATATTTGGAATGCCCTCACGCGGGAGGTGGTGGAGATGAAATCAGTAACGGAATTAAAAAATGTGTGGGATAAACATAAAGGAATCCTGTTCAGAAGGAATGGATCCTCAGAAGGATAGCGGAGATTGGGTGGCAGCACCGGTGGTGGGAGGCATGGCTAGTGCTAGGCAGACTTCTATGGTTTGTGCCCTGAAAATGGCAGATACAAATCAAGGTCAGGTATACACATAAAGTAGCACAAATGAGTTTATCTTGTTGGATAGACTGGATGGACCGTACAGGTCTTTCTCTGCCGTCATCTACCACATAAACAACGATTTTTAATAGAAATAAATATGATGACACGTCCAGACGGTCAGAATAGCATATACTTTAGACTGTACTGTATACATTTATATCTAGCCACAAACTAAAAAAAAAAAGGAAAAGACAATCTTACAATCCTTTGTAGCAGACCCGATGTCAGCTCATTGCAGCTAATCGACGTGGTGACCGTTATCTCCCAAGCTAACTCCCACTGACCTTTATTAGGGAAGGGGGGTGGTGAGCCAACATCCACAAACCTTTAGAAGCCCCAGATGGCATCCAAAGTGGGCAGAAGAAGCACAGTGTCTTAGAAAGTTTCTGTGTTCTGCCTGCAAGCAATTCTGCCTGGTACTCTTAGGCAGAGACCTGTGGAAAGAGGATAACAGGGACAAAGTCTAGTCCCTCTATATTTCTCAACAGTTCCAGAAAGACATGACTGAGCACTGTAAGCAGTCTCTCTGATTGGTTGGAGTGGAGTTCACCTATGGTAGCATAGCAAATCAGCTATTAGTTGTCATGTATACAGTACCATCAGTGATAGGAGACAGCAAGCATCTGAGGAATGCATGGTTACCAAGGCATCTTCGAAGCCTTCCTAGCTGGTCTTACTGAGAAGACTCCAGACTCATAACACGTGCATAGCAGCAAATAATGAATAATAGTTCTTTATGTCCTCACACTGGATTCTGGGTAAAGGTGCAGTTTTATGAGTCTAGTATGCTTTGCAATAACAACTATGATGGGATGGTTTGGTTTGGTTCTGGCATTATAAGACACACAAAGAATTAGTAGCCCTGCATATTTTGTAAAACTCCATGTCTGTGGGGAACTGATTAAGGAACTGATCTCTGAACCTCAAACTTGCTGATAACTAGAGACATTATTTTTAAATATCAAACAGTTTTAAGGATTTATTTTGTTTAATCAAAAATTATTAATTTACAGGGTGGAAAGAGCAATAACAATTTTTTATAAAATTAAATCTTCTGAAAGACAGAGAAATGTAATTCTGGCTTTGCTGTGTAAAAATGTCAGAACAGATCAAGTTATTAATCTTTCAGAGCAATTTATTCATAGTTGACATGCTGAAATACTCCTTTCATATAGCTTTCAGATGAAGCCATGAATTGCTATAGCAGAAAATATATATTTTTTTCACAGCATTATCAGAGGCAGTAGAAGAGCACAGAACCAGGAGAAGTTAATGAAGCCATTGCTGAAAAGGAACCAGAAGTAGAACCTCTGGAACAAATCCTTTTTTAAAATAATAAATAGGCTGATAACTAATTTGTCATAAAGATGGATTAATGCACAGTGCATTGATAATGTCACCAAAAAAAGTAGGTCATATGAGCTATCAAAGCTATGGGGTCCTTTTACTAACGTGCACTGAAAAATGGCTTGCGTTAGTGTAAGCACTGGTTTTGCACGTGCGTCAATCCATTTTTCAGTGTGTCTGTAAAAAAAGCCTTTTTTAAACGTTTTTGCTGAAAATGGACGTGCAGCAAAATCAAAATCCATTTTAGGTCTGCAACCTTACCACCAGCTATTGACCTAGTGGTAAAGTCTCATGCAGTAACTGGGCAGTAACGACCTACACGCACCAAATGCCACTTGGCGTGTGTCTGAAAATAAAAATTATTTTTTGGCCGTGCACATCAGATGCATGCCAAAAATGAAATTACTGCAAGAGCCATGTGGTAGCCATGTTGTAACTCCATTTGGCGCATGTTGGGCGCATATAGAGCATTATGCGAAAGGGCCCCTCAGGAAATGGCAAAACATTTCACAAGACCCCACAGTCATTCACAAAGGAAAAATATTCAACATAAAGGAATCCTTCACATGCTCCTCTTCCAATGTAGTATATGTCGTCCAGTGTAAAAAATGTGACAAAGGATGCTATATTGGAGAAACAAGCCAGATGCTGAAGAAGAGATTTAATTCTGATTGACATCATATGAAAAATGCCAGTGCCAACCAAGATGTTACCTCTGTGGGAGGGCACTTTACAAAACCAGAACACTGTACTAATGATTTTATAGTGAGAATACTTAAAGGAAGCTTTAAAACAATACAGGGACACAAGACCTTTGAAGTCAAAATGATGAAATATTTTGACACCCACCAGACAGGACTTAACAAAGATCTGGGTTTTCTAATCCATTATAAACCATGAAATTTCACTGCTTTGTCACCCTCTGATCACCATGCATATCTCCCTTTCCCTCATCCTCTCAGCCCTCTCTGTTTCTCACCTAGCCCACCCCTCCCTCATCCTTTCAGACTGTCACTGAAATACGTTGATGTTTTACTTATAAATGCTGTTACTTATCAAAATTTGCTTATTTCTGATCTGACGAAGAAGGGCTACCTTTGAAAGCTAATCAAAAATGCATTGTTAGTCCAATAAAAAAGTATCATCTTATTTTCTTTTCTATGTTTTATTTTATTCTATTTCTATTGACTGGCTTTAGAAGTGGACTAACACAGCTACCACATCTCTCTACTCAGAATTCTCTATAAAATCCAAATAGTAATATATACCTGTACAAATTCCGGTAAACAGCTAAACTTCTCAACATTTTAAAAATTATGAGAATTTTAAACTTGCATCTCAGTCTCACTGGAAGTCAGTGTAATGATCGTAACATTGGACTTACATGGCCTCTGTAATTCAAATGACCTAAAAGTCTCACAGCAGAGTTTTGATCACAACAAAAACCTCTTAGAACTGAAAAGGTATTAGTGGGATATAAACCCAAATGTAATGTAAAAAGTTATGTGATGCAGGTTTCCACATTAGGGGTCACTGATCAGGAAAGGGATCTAGGTGTCATCATTGATGATATGTTGAAACCATATTCTCAGTGTGTAGCGCTGGCTAAGAAAGCAAGTAGAATGTTAGGTATCGTTAGGAATGGAATGGAAAACAAAAATGAGGATGTTATAATGCCTTTGTATTGCTCCATGGTGTGACTGCACCTCGAATACTGTGTGCAATTCTGGTCACTGCATCTCAAAAGAGATATAGTGGAATTAGAAAAGGTACAGAGAAGGGCGACGAAAATGATAAAGAGGATGGGATGACTTCCCTATGAGGAAAGGCTAAAGAGGCAAGGGCTCTTCAGGTTGGAGGAAAGATGGCTGAGGGGAGATATGATAGAGGTCTATAAAATAATGAGTGGAGTGGAATGGGAAGACATGAATCACTTGTTTACTCTTTCCAAAAAATTTAGGACTATGGAGCACACAATGAAGCTACAAAGTAGTAAATTTAAAACAAATCAAAGAAAATATTTCTTCAGTCAACATGTAATTAACACTGGAATATGTTGCCAGAGAATGTGGTAAAAGCAGTTAGCTTAAGTCCATAATCCATTATTAAGATGGACTTTGGGAAAATCCACTGTTTATTTCTAGGATAAGCAGCATAAAATGTATTGCACTGTTCTGGGATCTTGCCAGGTACTTGTAACCTGGATGCTGGGCTTGATGGACCTTCGGTCTGTCCCAGTATGGCAACACTTATGTACTTATGTACTAAATGTGGGTATTCTATAACATCACGCCTATTTTCTGGGAACTCCCTGGCCCTGACCTGCCTATGCCTCTCGTGTGGCCATGCCTTTTTTGGAATTGCACACTATGAAATTTAGGTGCACATGTTATAGAGTATGGCATAAGGCAGATTTATACATAACTCCTAATTAGGCATAGAGCAAAAATGAAAGTAGGGGAGGACCAATACATTTCTAACTCAAGGGTAAAAATCTAATTTGCAGGTTTAAAAAAAACATGCTGTGACCATTTTTTTTTTTGAAACCTGCAATTTAGTTTCACACAATATTTTACTGTCGGTATTTGCATTACCAAGGACACCAATTTGTTGACTCCTGAGGCAGGCCTATCCACATCGAAATGCAGATCTATGTCAAGTCCAACTAATAAAATAGATTTTTCCCCTTGAATTGGAATTGTATTAGTCCTCCACTACTTTCATTTGTGCTCTGTGCCTTGATTCATAGGGATTTTCTCTTTTTTTTTAAAAAAACTCCTAATTACTACCAATTAAATGTTTGTTAACTCTAATAATTGATTGTTAGTATGCAATTGACCAATTAGTTTATGCACAGATCTGGGATCCGCATCCAAATCTGGGCAACCTATGTAGAATCCTGTGGAAAACTTATCCAGATGTCTTTAATCTAATTCATCCAATTTGAATACTGCCTTCCTAGTTTCCAAGCAGCTATAATTAGTATCTCTAACTATAGATGTTCCCAGGCACTTCACTCATCTAGAAGCAAACAATATATCTCATATTCAAATATACATGATATATTTTCCTGTGCCTAAATCCATTTTTACAGATAACAGGGACAAAGGGCAGAATCCGTGCGATAAATATTTCCACCTAAGCATATTCTATAAGTGGTGCTTAAATTTAAGCATGGATATAGAATATACTTAGTTGAAATCCCAGCACCTAAAACTATGTGCCTCCATTTACACCAATGAAAATGGAGGCATGAATCCTTGAACGTAGATTTACATTCACTGGGCCATATTCTATAACTACATGTAAATTTGGGTACAACTATAGAATGCCTATTTCCCCACCCATAGCCATGCCCCTTTTGAACTGCACACATTAGAATTTAGGTCCAGTTAATTACAGAATATGCTTAAAAGAGTTGTGCGTGTAAATTTTAATTACTGCCCATTAGTGATAGTTAAGTTCTGTTATCAATGCTGTTTAGCCTGTTAAGCCAATTAAGTTACACACGTTGTTATAGAAGATGCCTGGATTTAAGTGAAAATCTCTAGGCGCGCTATATAGAATCTGGCAGAAAGTGTATAAAGAACAAAATTACAGAGTATATTAAAAAGCATGGATTAATGAGACAAAGCCAACATGGATTTAGTGAAGGGAAATCTTGCCTCACCAAGCTACTGCATTTCTTTGAAGGGGTGAAGAACCATGTGGATAAAGGTGATCCTGTTGATATTGTGTATCTGGATTTTCAAATGGCATGGGCACTCTTGTAGCTATATAAATTGTAGCAAATTTCAGGGTCATGTAAGCCGCATTGAGCCTGCCATGAGTGGGAAAGCGCGGGGTACAAATGTAACAAAAATAAAAAATAAAATTTTACCTAGCTACATTACTCGTTAACACACATCTAACACAGCAAAAAAATGAAGTACCATGTGACGTGCTTGGGTGTGCTGCAATAAGTGAAATCTGTTTGCGCTAATCACAAGCTAAATAATTTTACTTATTTTTTTGAGAGGGTTTGTCATGAGCAAAAAGTGGGCATTCCTCACGTCAACCAGTGAGTGTATCTACATTGCTGCATGCTAACTGGTTACTGCACAGATACCACATGAGCCTTTACCACTTATAAAATGGGTGTTGGAAAGTGCTCATGCGGCAATTTATGAAAATGACCACAAATTAATGACAACATCAGAGTATGGCCATTAATGCAAAAAAAAAAAAAGCCATTTTTATGGCCATGGTAAAAATGCCTTAGCTTGTGGGAAAGACTAGTGAAAATGTCCCCTTACTGCTCAAAAGAATAGTATGATAGAATCACAGTGGGATGGATATGTTCCTTCTATAGCTGATGCCACTAAACTATTCAAGCATATTCATGTCAAAATGTTGTAACAGATTTAAAGTGTTTAAGTCTGTTGCCTCTGGGGGCGAGAGGGGAGAAACATTGATAAATCAGAAAGAAAACAGTGAAAAAAAAACCTTTGTGCATCTGGTCTACTGTTTGTTATTCTTGGTAGATAATGCCAAGGGAGACCAATACATTGTCTTAGTTGAAAACGACAAAATAAAGCATAGCTTCCATTTTTTTCTCTTAGAATTGGAGCTTCTGCATTTTAAGAGCTCAAAGTATCTAATACTGCAGTAATTAATCAAACTATGCAGCCAATCAGTCTGAATCAATTAGAAATCACTCACAAAGCGCGTAACACTGAAACCTCCACTTGTTACTAGGGCTTAGAATCAATCTGTTCAATCTACAAAGACAGAAAGCAAAAAGTAATAATAGAGCTGCAAGAGCAAAATACAAATTTTATGGAGACAGATTGAAAGCCATTTGCTACAATATTTGCTTTTAATACTTTAATTTTTCAAATACTACAGCATAAGATTGAAAATGTGACAGAGACATACATAGTTTATTATGAAGATTTTTTTTTCCATTTTATGTGAATTTGTCTTCCTCGTCTACATTTTCGAATGCCTATCACATTAAAAATACGATTGCTGACAGAATAATGTTGTAAACATGGAAATCTGCATCTTTCTGTTTTCCTTATATATACTGTATTTTATATGCATTGCAGCTTTGGTTTATTGCAATGTTTTCTATACCGCTCTATGCAGGGAAGCACCAGAGTTTTCCCAGGATTCAGTAACAGTGGTATATCAAGTGTATTAATAAACATAAACGTTAAGGGCTAGATTCTATATATGGTGCCTGAAAATTTCTGCATGGAAAAAATATGCGTAGGCATATTCTATGTTTCATAGAATAAGTTTAAATTTATGTGCAGTATATAGAATATGCTGAGCACCTTTCCATGTGACCAAGTTTAGTTGTGGCCATTTATGCCACATTTGAAATTAGGCACAGAGCAGGTGTATTCTACAACAACACGTATAGATTTAGAAACGCCATGCTTTTCAACGATGCGGCTTAGAATTTAAGTGCACCATGTTACAGAATATGCTTAGCGATTTGTGCGTATAAATCTTAATTAATGTCAATTAGTGCTGATAATTGCTTGTTAGCATCCAATTAACAGCACTTATTAGCTAATTTAACAATTAAGTTATTGGCACTGTTATAGAATAAGCTTTGATTTCTGCGCGGAAATTATAGAATTTATCAAGGTACTGCCAATATTTGGGACTCACACCCAGATAACTATCTGGATGAATTAAGACAGCTTTTTTTTTTTTTATATCAGGTATCTCTTGCCTGGAACTGGCAGGGATGGAAGGACTTGAGAGAAAGGGAAGGCACTGGATCATGGGTGGGGGGAAGGGAGTGCATGTAGAGATACTGGATTCTGGGCAGAGGAGGGGATGCTGGTGCAAAAGGGAGGGGCACAAATGCAAAATAGTACAAGGCACTACACTCCCTTGAGTTAGCCATATCATTCTATAGGAGATTGGGAACCATTGCTTCTGGACAATAAGTGGAGTTGTATAATCAAATTCACTACCATGAAATAGTAATTTCATTTTTAACCTCTTAAGGTGGAGAGGTTCAGACTTTTATACAAGGATAAGACCATGAATAGACAGGGTATCATGATAAGTGCATGAATGAAAGCATGCATAGCAGTAGAGACAATAAATGTTCTGACAGCATGAATACACTTAAGGGCCAGCAAACAGGCTCTTATCAGTGATGTGATATGTTCTTCAAACTGAAGCTCAGAATCAAAGATACAGTGTAAAATAGGAATGGAATCTGAGAGAGGCATTGATCTACTGTAGAGAACTGTAGAGATATCAGGGGTGCAGTTCTCTTCTGTGACCTATACAGCATGGGATTTTTCCAGATTAAGCTTCAATCAGAGTAGTTTCTTTGAGAAACATGTTTCAGCTACAGCCTCTTCCAGAAAAATGAAAACCATAGCTTGCAAGGTTGATCACAAGTTGTGTTTTTCTTGTACTGTGGGAGTCACTAACCTGCAGTATCGAGATGCTGCTAGTTGACTCTAGTGGTAAACTAAGGTGTAGTAAATTATCCATTTTTACATCACCTAATAGCTATCTCCTTACAGGTAATTCTATGACCTGGGTGCTCAAATTTATGTATGTATTGTACATGTAAATGTTTAGAATACTAGCATTTTACATGTACATGTGCACACCAACATATATAAATGCTAGCATGGCACCTAAGTGCTATTCTGAAAATACCTGTTAAATGTAATTAGCATGTATTTGCAAGGGGCATACAATAGGGGTGGGACATGGGCAGAACATGGGTGGGACATAAGCAGGGCTCCCACTTACATGTATAACTTACACAATACTGTACGTTATCCCTCAAATAATATAAATAGTACTCAAAACTGATGTGTAAATTTGGGCATGCCCCCAATTTGCACACACAATTTAACCAAATAATGAGCCAATTAGTGCCAGAAATTGGTCGCCAACAAATATTGGCACTAATAGGCAACCATTTGCATTTGCACACACATTTTCCTAGTCAGTATCCTATAATGATGTGCGTGTAACTTGAAGATAAGGGGCATTCCAACAATTTGTGCACAGTGTATAGAATATGCCAGATCCACGACTAATTTAGGCACAAGGATTTACACCAGGTTTTGGTTGATGTAAAGCCTTGTGCCCAAAATTGGGCATTGATCCTGCCACTAAGCGCTATTTCATTCATGGCGTCCACCTTGGAGTGCCATTTATAGAATAATGCTTAGTGTTCATTCTTTTGGGTGTTCAAATTTGGCACCATTTACTGACTATAGCTCTATGTGCATCCCTGCCACACTTAGACATGTGCACTACCCCACTAGCTCTATTTCGGAGGCACTAAGTGCCCCCCATGTTAAGTCTGTGTTATCTAGTTATGGTTATGGGTAAAATTTATTTGATGTGCCAACATTCATAAAAATACAGCATAATGGTTTACAATATATTTAAAAATAATTAAGTAAAACAGAAAAGAATTCCAATTCCAACAGGTAGAGGAAATAACAGCATCAATCATCCTAGGAAGATACACATAGAGAAATATAGGGCCTCTTTTATCAAGTTGCGGCAAAAGGGGGCCTGCGCTGGTGTCTGCACATGTTTTTGATGTGTTCCGAGGCCCCCTTTTACTGCAGCTGGTAAAAGGTAGGTCTTTTTTTTTTTAAAGAAAGTTTGTGCATGCTAATCAGAATGTGCTTGCTGGATAACACTTCCCTTTCATTCCCTGCCCATGACATGCCCCCTCCAAAATAACATACAGTTAGCCTATGGAAAAAGGGAAATTATTTCAAAATGCTTTTTTTTTTTTTTTTTGAAATATATTTTTATTCATACAATGACAGGCTGTATTCACAAAGTATACATAGTAAAGCTCAATATACAATCTAGAAGTTCCAATTTGTAGTTATAATCTACAACCATGTCAGTCCAAAGTGTCCAATACAACCCGCATTGCATTTTATTTTATTAATCCCCTTCAGCCATACACCCTTGCACTCCCACAAACAAACCAATCCGCTTCTCAACTTTCACACCATCCCCCCCCCCCTCTCTCATCCCTACACACTCCTTCTC
The DNA here is from genome assembly GCF_901765095.1 of Microcaecilia unicolor. Taxonomy (NCBI): domain Eukaryota; kingdom Metazoa; phylum Chordata; class Amphibia; order Gymnophiona; family Siphonopidae; genus Microcaecilia; species Microcaecilia unicolor. Next base: position 77,619,759 of record NC_044037.1, read on the forward strand.
CCAAACCCCTTCCTGTCTTCAGACGAGCACATGTAAACACTCCTCCCACAGCATGGCATATTTCCGGGTCTCTGGTTTACTAGCCTTGGAGTAAAGTCGCCTTTCATATGTGCCAACTTCCCTCATTTTAGCTTTCCATACCACTCCTAATGCATGGCCCCAGAGATCTGCCTAGAGCCCTGGAGTTAATAAGAGAGTTTGGAGACTTGTCAGGGCTGAGAGTGAACTGTGCTAAATCGGAGCTACTCCCATTGTCAGGAATAGGGGGAGACCCGGGGATGGAGGGGTTACCAATAACACCAGCTAAAGGAGTGATGAGATACCTGGGGGTCTTTCTTAGTACAGATACAAAGCTTTTCTATAAAAAAAAATGTGGTTGATCAAATTGAAAATATTAAGCAACTCTGTGACAAATGGAGAGACCTGCCACTCTCGTTGACGGGTAGAGTAGCATTGGTAAAAATGATCCTTCTGCCAAAAATCCTCTATCCCTTGCAAGCAGCCCCTATATGGGTGTTAAGAAAAGAAGAACGACTGTTTCGGTCCATTATCAGGAGTTTTATCTGGAGAGGAAAAGGGGCCAGGATAGGTTATGTTAAACTTTCTTTAAAAAAGGAGAGAGGTGGACTAGGCCTCCCAGATCTTCGAATGTATAATGTAGCAGCGCTGATGCGTTTCATTTATGAAGGGATAATAGATCAGCAGCGGTACTTGCCAGAGGGGGGGATGGAATCTTGGAGTAGGCCTTGGTCATTTATCAACCTGATACACGGGACCCCTAGCGGGGATATTAATATTGCTAGTAGAAGGGAGCTACTAGGGCCCATGCGGAGAGCCTGGGGGTGGTGGAGACGTCAGCAAAAAAAGACACCGGAAGTTTCACCCTTCGTAAGTCTAGTGGGTAATGAAGCGTTCCCACCGGGAATGGGCAGAACGGCATTAAATACCTGGAGGGATAATGGGTGTAGGATACTGGGGCAACTGCTGGTACCTGATACTGATACCTTTCACACATTTGATAGGGTAAAGGAACAATGGGACTTGACAAATAAAAACCTGTTACAATATCTTCAAATTAGGCACTACTGGTCCTCCCTAAGAACGAAACATGGGGAAGCGTGGACATGGGGACCATTAGATAGAATCCTTCTTAAAATCCCACATCAATGTAATGGGCTATCGACCTGGTATAAAGTGCTGAATGAAAACAGGCGGGAGGAGGAAATGAGGACACTGATGGCCAAGTGGAACGTGGAGCTAGGCACTAGCTACACTGAACCAACATTTCAGAAGCTGTTTGTGACACTTTATGAAATGGTTAAGACAGCGGAGCTGCAAAAAACACAGTATAAGATTCTACATAGAGCATTTATATCTAGGGCAAAAGGGAAAAAGTTGGGACTTTGGGTGGATGATTGCTGTATCAAATGCCGTGGGACGGGGGGGGGGGGGGGGGGACGCTGCTGCACTCCTTTTTAGAATGCCCGGCTCTGGCGCTGTGGAACGAGGCCATGCAGGTGCTTAATAGTGTTGTACAGAGGACCCTGGAATGGGATTACGCAACTTTGCTGCTGGGAGAACAATCCCTTCTAATTCAACAAGGTCTAACACAACCATATAGAAGGCTGGTGTATGTTGCTTTAATGCATTTTGGAGTGCTTCTTCTTGTGTTAAGCTTGCAGGTGGGCTTAACGTTCTTTAGTAAAAGGGCCCCTAAATGTCAACTGTAGCAGCAAATGATAATAATAATAATAATGATCATCATCATAATAATAATAATATTGTACTTTATTGTAATAACAGTGTCATAAATTTCAGTTGTGACTGCCAAAAAAATTCATATATGTCCAAGGCAGGTCTAAATATCCACACCTGCAAAATTGGCACAATTTCTATCGCTTAGGCTAGTATTTTATAAAGACAAGTAGATGCCTGCTTCTCTATAAAAATCATGTCTAGATAGGTTCATCATATCTTCTTAAACCAGGAATTCTGATATACAATGCCCTTCCTTTTGTTTTTAACATATGATTACAATTTCAGCCTACTCTTGAAATATGTGTTTGGAACCAAGAGAAATATTTAGCCAAATTTTAACTTGAATTTGTGAATATTAGATTAATAAAATGCTGTGCCAGTAACATAATAGGACAGTGATTTCTGAATCTGAATTGTATTTGAAAACAAGAATGGGACCAAAGGAATTTTACACTCTGCACAACGATTTATTGGTTAAACAGTGTATAAAGGTTTATACAGCAGCCTTCAAACCTACTCAGACATCTGCTCCTGAATGATCCAATAACAACAACATTTTAGAAAACACGTATAACATGCTTTCAAAGTAGTTTTGTTATTTTGGTTGACCTCTTGTTGAATTACTGTACCTAGTACTCATCAAACATTATTTATAGCTATGTCAGATATGCCAGTCTGAACAATAGAATGTGGGTCCTGAACTCAGACTCTATGGTTCCTAACACAAGATTTAAAAAAACTATATTTGAAATTTAGCAGACTGCATAACAATTTTAAAATATGATAGAAGCTTTTGAAGAATGTTTTTGACAATTTGTTTAGTCTGTATGATTGATTCCCAGGTGCAAAGGATGGTAGTAATGGAACAACTGTAAATTTGATTCAGAAGATGAAACAAATAGAATTGTGTAAAATGGTTATAGATGACCAGTTATGTATAGTTAAAACTGTTGATGATTGTTGCAAGTGAAACAATAGAATAGATAAAACTGGAAATGGAAAGAGTGTGTGTCAATTTTTAAAATAGCCAGTCAGCTGTCAAGTATTGGCAACAGGCCAATCAAAAGATAATGTTATCCAACTGCACATATTGGATTCTATATTCAAACTGATTTATGCAATGCAGTTAAGTTCATTGAGTTTTGAAAACTCAGGGCTTGCAGTCAAACGATATCCAGATAAAAGTTGGAGGGCTTGATGGAATGGCTTAAAGTTAATCTAATCTAATGTGGACATTTATATTCTGCTTAATCGATCAAATGCCTCAAGGTGGATTACAGATTTAAATGGAAGTGGGCAAAACTCTTCAATACAAAACATTAAAAATATCTGCTTTTATTTACTTACCTGTCAAATATTGCCCAATAAGTATGTTTTAACAGCTCTCCCAAATACGTTAAACAAGGTGATTTCTCAAGTTTTGTGCAGTAATTTATTCCATATATCTGGGCCTCTTCCTACCAAAGATCTCAATCTAGTAGAAGATTTCCAACTATCAAAGATTGAGGGGATTTTTAGTCTAACCTCTTAAGAATATTGTAATGATCTAGGTGCTGAGTAAAAACAGATCATATTTTGAAGGTACTTGGGAACTAATCCATACAGAACCTTAAAAACAAGAATTAATAACTTAAATTCAATTCTTGCTTTTACCAATTGTCCAAAATGCAGCAGCTAAACTGATTCTGGAGGACAAAGCCACTGATCAGGCTTCCTTGTTGATTAAAATGCATTGGTTGCTGTGAACGTGTGTTGAGTTTGAGCCTTAAGCCAAGTATTGGCTGGCTGGAGTGGTTTCACTGTCGTCTTTTTTTCTCCACTTTTTAATGAGTTTGTGAATGTATATATTCTCTCTCAGAGTATTATCATACATGTTTAAGATTTATTGAATATTCTAATTAAATTTTAACTGCAAGATCGTTGACCATTCTTCTAGTTTTTGGAGATCTGTTCTTATGGTTTCTACTTCCACGGGGTATCCACTTTATTGACTTTGTGTCATCCTCAACTTAGACTCTTTACGCAGATATTTTAAGCAACTAGGTAAATACTTTCCTATGGCTTCTAATCTGGAACTTTCTCAGCAAACACACTGCCATCCTGCAGTTTCTCAAACCATGACAGTTTAATTCCTTAATAAAATTTGTCGCAGCATTCTTTTCTACTAGCTCTTCTATCCTTTCTGAATTAAGCTCAAATCATTCATTTGTGTGTGTTCCTCTTGTCCATCTTGCTAACCATCCTGCTCTCTACAGTCTGAGCTTTTTTGTTTCATTCATCAATTAACTGCTATTGGTTCCAGATTCTCAGTTACCTCTTCCTGCTTTCTGAACCCTAATACTTCATTACATTTCCCAGAATGTCAATTTTCGTGTTTGTGTGTGTGCGTGTGTTTAGCTTTCTAGTGTAGATGGATTTCTTTTGATACTTGTATTAAAGATCATATATTAATATGCCAGGTGAAATGCAAAAATTGGAGCTGAACCTGAAGAATAGCTAGTGTAAACAGCATAAATAGCAGAGATGATTTAAGCAAGACTTTTGTATTCTATGTGGGAAAGTTAATTAGCAACTGTTGATCAGTCTGCTATTATAGTTTGCTATTGTTTATTCACATTCACAGGACCAAACAACATTTGCCATTTTTGCTGTTTATATGTATGCATTCTACAAAACAATGCTTGATAACAGTATTTACTTTATTGCTAGGATACATAGAAGAGGTATTTGTATTAAGATGATTATTTTCAGTTTCATAAAGTATATCCATCTTGCAGTCAGTTGGACATTAGCCACTGAGAATTGAAAGACCATCTGTTAAATGGTTCATATCTAAGCTTCCCAGGGTTATGCAGATGCATGCTGGACAAAGCGAGAATGATAATTTACAGCAGCATTAATTTAGCTGATTTCTAATGACAACATAAAAAATATTATAATGCACATTTTTTTTTTACTAGGAGATTTTGTGCTCTCTTTCAAAATCCAAAGGACAACTGGTTCTCACCCAGAGATGTAAGATGAGATATTGCAATGACTGAACTGAAATGATACCATTAAACTGTTACTATCACAAGTAGCTGTTTCATAAGTAGGAGATTATGTACTGCATTTGCAATATTAGTAGAGAAATGCAGTCAGCATCTTTAACACAAAAATTCAAGAAATAGAAAACAAGAGGTAAATTTAGGGACCCTCAATAAGTGTGCTAAGTAGTTGGCATGTGATTCAGTGAACACTGTTAGGCCAAAATTCTATATATGGTGGCAAATAAATGGTGCCAATAAAATTTCACACTAAGCACTTTTTTTATAACTTGCGTTTAGAGTTGGGCATCATTTATAGAAAGTTGGCCAAATGCTTGTCAGGGATGCCCTTCTTTTTTCCATTATCGGCAGAGGACGCCCATCTCTTATGCACGCCCCCGTCTTGCCTTCAGTACGCTGCCGACATGCCCCCGGGAACTTTGGTCGTCCCCATGACGGAAAGCAGTTGAGGACGCCCAAAACCGGCTTTCAATTATGCCGATTTGGGCAACCTTGAGAGAAGGACGCCTATCTCTGGTTTGTGTCGAAAGATGGGCGCCCTTCTCTTTCGAAAATGCCCCGATAATATTATTGATTGTGACCAAATTGCTCTAGTTTCTTTAGACTTATCCACTGCTTTTGATCTGGTTAGTCATTCATTGCTTCTTACCAGATTACAGAATATTGGTCTATCTGGTTCAGTCCTTAGTTGGTTTAGCTCTTATCTTGCTGATTGTTCATTTACTGTGCATACACCGACTTCTATCTTCTCCCAACACTCTCTGTCTTGTGGTGTACTGCAAGGCTTTCTTCTTTCCCCTCTGTTATTTAACATTGATCTAAATTCACTGGCTACACTAATTCAAGATCACAATATCTGTTTCCTTTTTATGCAGATGATATTCTTTTAATTTATCTGACCTCGGCCATATCACCAGCTCTTGGGCAATTGCAATCTTGTCTGACAGATTTGTCCATTTAGTTAGCTGTGTGTAGCGCCCTCTGGGTTTCTGCACTGTACCGATCCAACTGTAGCAAAGCTACTAGTGTCACAGTGGAAGGTGGTAAGAAATCCTCCCCTGGATTAAGACACACATTCACCCGTAACCGCTTCAGAAGTGAAAAAAACCTAGCGTTAGCACTGAAAACATGTGATAACCCTTAAGAAAAAGAAACACACATTATTAAAAAAAATTATTTATTGCACCATGGCATAAAAAAACTTGTGAAGTTGCTTTTCTTTAAGAACAGAGTCTAGCTCTCAAAATTACTTATAATGGAGTGGAGGAGTGGCCTAATGGTTAGGGTGGTGGACTCTGCTCCTGGGGAACTGAGTTCAATTCCCACTGCAGGCACAGGCAGCTCCTTGTGACTCTGGGCAAGTCACTTAACCCTCCATTGCCCCAGGTACAAATAAGTACCTGTAAGCCACATTGAGCCTGCCATGAGTGGTAAAGCGCAGGGTACAAATGAAACAACAACAAAAAAACATTCTATCATTAAATCAATTAGGAGGCATGACTGTCAATACTCCCATAACTATCAGAATACCCTAGTGCTGAGGGCATGTTTGGGGTGGAGAATGGGTGTAGCTATGCTAATACAAAGTAACATAGAGGGGCATAATCGAATGCAAACGCCTATCTCCATGGGCGTTTATCTCCGAGAATGGGTCCGTGAAGGGACGAGCCGAACCGTATTTTAAAAAAAAAAGAACGTTTTTGAGCTGGGCGTTTGTTTTTTTTAGTGATAATGGAAACTAAAAACGCCCAGCTCAAAAACGTCCTAATCCAAGCCATTTGGTTGTGGGAGGGGCCACGATTCGTAGTACACTGGCCCCCCTGATATGCCAGGACTTCAACTGGGCATCCTAGGTCAGTGTGGTGGACTTCAGAAAAAGCTCCCACATGCATAGCTCCCTTACCACGGGTGCTGAGCTCCCAACCCCCCTCCCCCAAAACCCACTACCCACAAATGTACAACACTACCATACCTCTTAGGAGTGAAGGGGGCACCTACATGTGGGTACAGTGGGTTTTGGAGGCCTCCCATTTACCAGCACAAGTGTTGCAGGTGGGGGATGGGCCTGGGTCCACCTGGCTGAAGTGCACTGCGGTACCCACTAAAAGTGCTCCAGGGACCTGCATACACGCAGGCCTCTAGGACTTGTTGCTGCTGTATAACATTGGCACACCAGTTGATACCTGAAGACTAATCTCTCCAAAAATGTCCTTTATTGAAATTAGCACATTTACTCACAGTTAACTGCAGAGGTTGTGCCCCACTGGCAATGAGTCTCCCTGGTACTGAAATTAGCAGTAGGTCAGAGCTGGCAGAACGCTGTACAATGCCCTCTTTCAGCCACATTCAAGGTAAGAACTAAGTTCTGTAACGTGGCTAACACAGGAAAGGGAACTAAAACTGGCTTACAAAAATGGCCACATGGACTACAACAGGAAACACAACAGGGCACACTCTGACCCAGTAGGCAGGGGGAAAAGCACCATGGGAGAAGAGCCTACCAACTACCAACATCGTGAGACTGTAACACAATCTAATGAAATCACGGAGCCCAATACCCTACACCCACCACAATGCAATGCTGATGTGACCCTGTAGTGCACCCGAGAGCCACATCTCACCCAAGGAAAGGCTGTGAGAGGATGGAACACATTCTGCTGTCATGGAGGTGGGTACGGCATTTGAGGCTGGCATACAGGCTGGGAAAAAGTTTTTAAAGTGGGTTTTTTTTGGTGGGAGGGGGTTAGTGACCACTGGGGGAGTCAGGGGAGGTCATCCCCGATTCCCTCCAGTGGTCATCTGGGCAGTTGGGGCACTTTTTTGGGACTTGTTCATGAAAAAAATGGGTCCAAAAAAGTTACCCAAAATCGTGGTAAAAACGCCTTTTTTTTGATTATCAGCTACAGACGCCCATCTCTCCTTGACTGATAACCACGCCGCAGTCCTGCCTCTGACATGCCTCCGACATGCCCCCTTCAACTTTATTCGTTTCCGCGATGGAGTGCAGTTGGAAACACCCAAAATCAGCTTTCGATTATACCGATTTGGGTGCCTTTGCGAGAAAAACGCCCATATACCAATTTTGGTCGAAATATAGGCGTTTTTCTCTTTCGATTATAAGCTGGATAGTAACATAGTAGATGACGGCAGAAAAAGACCTGCACGGTCCACCCAGTCTGCCCAACAAGATAAACTCACATGTGCCATTTTTTGTGTATACCTTACCTTGATTTGTACCTGTCTTTTTCAGGGCACAGACCGAATAAGTCTGCCCAGCATTATCCCTGCCTCCCAACCACCAGCCCCGCCTAGCACCACCGGCTCTGGCACAGACCGTATAAGTCTGCCCAGCACTATCCCCACCTCCCAACCACCAGCCTGCCTCCCACCACCGGCTAAGCTTCTGGGGATCCCTTCATTCTGAGCAGATTTCCTTTATGTTTATCCCACGCATGTTTGAATTCCGTTACCGTTTTCCTCTCCACCACCTCATGCGGGAGAGCATTCCAAGCATCCACCACTCTCTCCGTGAAAAAATACTTCCTGACATTTTTCTTGAGTCTGCCCCCCTTCAATCTCATTTCATGTCCTCTAGTTCCACTGCCTTCTCCTCTCCGAAAATAGGTTTAGCATGTGAGCTTTTACTTCCTACAAAATAGGTAGTGGTAAATGTTCACGCGGTAATAGCTATGTGCTAATGGGAAAATTAACACGTACTCATTATTGCATAAATAGGAAATTTGGACATTTACCAGTAGCACTAAAAATGGCCTTAGCATGTGGGAAAGCCACATGGGGGGCATTTTAAATATGACGTCTAAATCCAATTTTGAACATTTTCCGAAAAAGGTACAGAGAAGGGATGGACGGGACGACTTTCCTATGATGAAAGGCTAAAGCAGCTAGGGCTCTTCAGCTTGAAGAAAAGATGGCTGAGGGGGAAATATGATAGAGTTCGATAAAATAATGAGTGGAGTAGAGCGGGTAGATGTAAATTGCTTGTTTACTCTTTCCAAATATACTAGCACTAGGAGGCACAGCATGAAGCTACAAAGTAGTAAATTTAAAACCAATCAGAGAAAATCTTTCTTTGCTCAATGTGTAATTAAAATCTGGAATTCGCTGCCAGAGAATGTAGTAAAAACAGTTAACTTAGTGGGGTTTAAAAAAAGTTTAAATGGATTATTAAAATGGACTTTGGAGAAAATCCACTGATTATTTCCAGGATAAGCAGCATAAAATGTATTCTACTTTTTGGTATACTGCCAGGTACTTATGACCTGGATTGGACACTGTTGGAAACAGGATGCTGGGCTTGATAGACCTTCGGTCTGTCCCAGTATGGCAATACTTATGTCTTATGTCCAAAAATCCAGTCGCGAACATGGCCATTTTCAAACCAGAAAAACGTCCAACTTTTTGTTTTGAAAATGGCCATTTTCTAGTTGTTTTTGTGCTTAGTGCATCTATCTTTTAGGACCATTTAAAAAAATGTCCAAGGGAAAAACTTACAAAAACAAGCTATTGGGATGTATAAGGGGCCAGTATTCTTAGTAGACTGGCCACACAGACATCCCAACATAAAAGGTCCTAGGTACACGTCTCATCATTACTACTTTATATTGTATGGCGAGGCCTCCAAAACCCAACAAAAGCCTACTCTACCCAACTGTACATCACTAAAATACCCCTTATAGCTGCAGGTGTCACTTATATGTAGGTATAGTAGGTTTTTGGTATGTTTTGGAGGGCTCACACTTTCCACCACAAGTGTACCAGTTAAAGTAGAATATGGGCATGGGTCCCCTTCTCTACAGTGTACTGTATTCACCACTAGGCTACTCCAGGGACTTGCTTCAAATCAGAATCATTATTTTTTTTTTTTTTAGAAAAACCTCCAAATGCCAATTTATGCCAATTATTAAGATTTTTTTCTCTTCTGAAAATGAACCCCAGTCTTTCTTAGCTAAGGCTACAGCCAATCAAATTCCATCACAGAGTCCTATCTATACATACAGGTGGTATTTTGTGGGGTTTGGAGGGCTCACACTTTCCACCACAATTGTACCAGTTAAAATGGGATATGGACCGGGGCCCCTTTCGCTACAATCACTAGCACTGACCACTAGCCTACTTCTGGGACCAGCATGCTGCTCTAATAGGAATGGTCATAATAACTAGAGCTGTCATAGAGCTTGGTATGCACTGTCAACTGTCACATCTTGGGGATGGGAAGGGGGTCAGTGACTACTGCAAGATTAAGGGGGGGTGTCATGCCTTAATCCCTCCAGCTGGTTAGTTAGGACACGTTTTGTGATTTAGTTGTGATTGAAACAGGTCCAGATAAAAACATCCCAATTTTTACCCAAGACTTTTTTTTAAATCTTGTTCCATTATCCATGAAAAATGTCCACATTCTGGACCCACCTGAATCCAACCCAAAACACACCCCAACATGCTTCCAACTTGCCCCCTTGTGATTTAGATGAACTGGATAGAGATCCTTCTCAAATCTGAGTTTTGAAAATTGCAACTTAGACATTTTCCCATCTGCCACTTTGTGCTACTTTTGAGATGTGTTTCTGTTCTGAAAATGAACGCCATAACTAATAGGCTCCAAGTCTTATGAAAAGGGAGGAATGTATTATTTTTTCTGCTTTTATTGCCTCATATCTATGAATCATACAAACTATATTCCACCAGGCATTCATCTTGATGTTTTCACATTTTTTAGACTTGATAATATTTGAGTGAAATCAAAATATCTTATAATTTTTATCTTTGCAACAGAAATGCTTTCAATCTCTGCAAGTGAATTTCAAATGTTTTGTTTATAGAACTGTGGTTTAGTAATACTCAGGATGGAAAACAAAAATAAAATGATAAAAACAATTCCTCTTCCTTGGTGTGCTTGAAAAAGATGGTTCTAAGAAATATTAAGGTTTTGCAACCTATAAAACTGTTTATATCTATCTATATATCTATATTTTTTTATTCTCTCATTTGAAATTACATATATAACATAGACAGAACAAGCACAGACCATTAAGAAACTCCAGACTGCCCAGAACACCGCAGCCAGACTCATATTCAGAAAAGTGAAATATGAAAGTGCCAAACCCCTTAGAGAAAAATTACATTGGCTCCCATTGAAAGATCGAATTGCATTCAAAATCTGCACCTTGGCACATAAAATCATTCATGAAGAGGCCCCATCATACATGTCAGAACTAATAGACTTACCAGCTAGAAATACAAAACGTTCATCGCGTACTTTCTTAAACCTCCATTTCCCCAATTGTAGAGGAAATACAAATCCATACATGAATCCAGCTTCTCCTACCTCTGCACGCAATTATGGAATGAACTACCGAATATCATAAAAACAACGCATGACTTGACAAACTTCTGTAAACTACTGAAGACGAACCTGTTCAGAGAGACCTACAAAAAGAATCCTCCATAATAACCCTACAAAAAGAATCCTCCATAATAACTTGACTCTTAAACTACACCAGAACCAACCAATATTGATTTCTTTTAATTTGTCTACCTTAATCACATTACCATATTGAATATTATATCTTACCTGCTTCCACTTATATGTTATGTATTATTTATTTATTTACCCTAATTTCATTTCCTGATACTCTTCGCACCTAAATTGTAACAATATGCTGAAATACTTATTCTGTTAATAATGATCGCCATTGTGACATAATGTAAGCCACATTGAGCCTGCAAATAGGTGGGATAATGTGGGATACAAATGCAGCAAATAAATAAATAAATAAGTTAAACTGTCATAGCAAGTCTGACTTTTTCAAATGAACCTAGACTGATGAACTGTTTTTATCAGTTTTGGTGGAACCTTAGACTTTACACCAGCTGGTTTTTCTTGCCCTTGACACAGCCCTCTGGCGAAACATGGCCATCTCGGGCAATGCGGTTTGACACCTAGGAATTTTAAAGAGTTAATAAAGACCTATTTTTTTTATAAGGTCTTCTTTTTTTTGTTTTCCATCTTGGATATCATGGACAGTTTGCATTGTTGTTTTCTGAGCTCAGTAATATTCAGAACACCAAAAATTATTTCATTCAGAACACCAAAAATTATTTCCCAGGCTTTTTGCCAGTACTTTCCCAGGGGGAACATAAAAATAGCATTTGGGGTTGTGCTCCCAGTCCTTTCCCACAGAACCAGTATAACTAGGCTTCACATGTATATGCAAAACAACAATACTGTATATTGTAATTGTATAACTACTGGACTGGCGATAGCCTTTTTGGTTTATTGTAAACCACATTGAGCCTGCAAACATGTGGAAAAATGTGGGGTATAAATGTGATAAATAAATAAATAAATAAATAAATATTATGTTGCAAGGCCCCAGTATGCATTGTAAGATGGTCCATGGAGACTTTAAGGTATATATGCTAAAAGCACAGATATGTGGATATGAATGAAAGAATGTCAAAGTAATTTAAGATTTAGAGAGCACATATAAAGTCATACTGTTTGTGGATGAAGCAGCCTTTTTAGCATGTTTGGTTATATCTTGTATTTTAAACCTGCCTTGTTAACTTTTTAGCATGCATGCTAATCATGGGCTCATTTACCAGCAAGCCATGTCACTTACCAAGGAAGAAGATGTACAAAAGATGACACTGAAAACATTAGCCCACAGTATTTTGAAATTAAGACCTATTTCTGTACTTCTCTATGGAGAATAAAAGCATGTGTGACACTTAAATAACTCCATATTTATTTTCACCATAAAAATGTCTGCTCAGACAATGATAAATGGTATATAAACATTGTAGTACACTTCATAATTTATATGCCACAATGGTTTTACTCTATCAAATAAAGAACCATTCTATGAATTTATATAAATTGGTAGAATTGGTGGACCATACAATCTTGTTGAGCAAAATGAATGAGTTTGGCATATCAGATGCAGTCCAGAAATGGAGGGTTTTCTAAAAAATAGACTCTATGGTGTTAAAAAGAAGAACTCTTTTTCATCTAGCTGGAGTCTGGAATTTGGAGTTCCACAGGACTCACCACTTTCCCCAATTTTGTTTAATGACTATGAGTTCTTTGGTGAGCATACCAATCTTCACCAAACTAATAGAATCTTATATCAGCAAACAATTCTAGAAATATCTGGATGACCATTCCTCTCTTCTCCCTATTGAATTTGACTTCAGAGCAACCCACAGCACAGAAACTACTACTACTTAACATTTCTAGAGCGCTACTAGGGTTATGCAGCGCTGTACGATTTAACAAAGAGAGACAGTCCCTGCTCAAAGAGCTTACAATCTATTAGAAAATCTTCTTCTATTCCTGACATCATCCATCTGATCTCAATTATCACTAGGCAAACAAACCATACTTTTACAGCCCAACACTTCTGCAGCCTTTGACGCAGTTGACCATGACCTGTGATTAGGAAAGACAAGTGGCATTGGGCTGTTGAAGGTCAGTGCTTAAATCATTCTGTGATTTCTTGGTCAATAGGAGCTACTGTGTCCACAAAAATAAAGAGATGTCACAATTCTGGGTGCTACCCTGTGGGGTATCACAAGGCTCCCTACACTCACCACTCCTGTTTAATGTATTTGTCATTCCTCAAGAACATCAAGATGTAGGAAGACAGACTCCTGCTATCATATGCAGATGACATTTTTCTGCTAACACTAGTCGGTAGAAACCTATCAGAAATTACATCTATGATATCCAGCTGCATGGAATGCATTCAAAAGTGGGTCATCGAAAATAGACTGAAGTTGAACATGAACAAAATCAAACTGCAGTGATTTCACACTCAAACTGACCTCATTCCAAACACATTAGCCATATCCACTAGCTTATCTCTACCAGTAGAGAAAAAAAATCAAAGGTAATAGGTGTGATCCTGGATTCCTCACTATCTTTCGAACCATAAATCAATCATCTATGACAAAAGACATTTTACAAACTCAAATAGCTAAGACTGGTCAGAGCCTATTTCGACCAACCCTCTTTCACCTTACTAGTTCAAACACTTATTCTTTCCCACACAGATTACTGTAATGTTCTATATCTAGGCCTATCAACAAAGTTTGATGTCCAAATTTCAACTTATACAGAACACATCGGCCCATCAAATTTTCAGATTGCGAAGATTTGATAGTCACACCCTACTTGAAACTACTACACTGGATTCCTATTCAGAAAATAATCCTCTTCAAAACTACCAGCCTATTCTTCCAAATCGTATATGGATCAACCTCAGAAATGCTAATTAATATTTTTAAAGGCTTCATGTTTGGTCACTCTGCAAAGTTACAATACCTCTTGATATTCTGTTCCCCAAGTGCAAAAAAATATCCACTTCTAAAAATTATTCAATGTTCTATTTTCTTTCATGGTCATTCCTCAGCAGAACACCCTACCTACAACAATCTACCTGGAATTCTCTTACTCCACCTTTAGAAAAAAAGCTGCAAACCTTCCTATTTGACAATTAATGGCTTAAGTGAATTTGTGATCCATTCTACATGCTTCGGGACATTCATGAGAAAGGTCTTATGTTAATCATTTGTAATGTCTGTTGAATGTCATATGTAAAAGTATGTAATTGACAAGGAAAGTTTATTGTGACGTGTAGTGAACCCTTTTAGGGGATATGTAAGTTTACAAACAATAAATTGATATTGATATTCATCAGGATAAGTTTGCTTATTTATATGAAGGCAATATATATATATATATATATATATATATATATATATATATATATATATATATATATATATATATATATATATATATTAGTACTTTGGTACGGTCCCTTGTTTGGAGGTTTGAGGTTCCATTTGGTAGATAAACTCTGAAAAAAAGGGAGGGTCGGCGTTTTTTTCGTCGAATCAAGCATTTTTTACAAGGCTCCGGAGCCCTTGGGGGACTATAGATCATCAATTGCCAGTACACTTAACACAACTATTACGCAGGTTCCATTTGAAGTTTTCGTGTTGGGACCAAGTTAAGTACAACTTCCTTTATTTTGATGTGTGGCTATCGGGGGGTTACCAAGTTTTCTAATAGAGTGGGTAGGTTTGGGTTTTCCCTTACGGCTTGTGCACTTGAGTTGGTTCCTTGGGGCTCTTTTCCCTTGAGGGTTTCCTTATAGGTAGCCTGGTTCCAGGTTGGGGGTAGTTTAGGTAAGTTTGGTTGTGGTGTTCCTTTAATATAGTTTTTTACAAGAGGAGAGGAGTGTTTTTCATCCCACACGGTTTTCTCATTTAAAATGAGTTTGTATATATATATTGCCTGCATATAAATATATATAAATTCTGATGACATCAAATCTTCTGACATTACAAGTTTCCATTTCAGATTTCATTTCTATGATTCATTCTTGGGCAAATCAACATATGTGAAGCTCAATGCAACTAAAACAAAACATTTGTACTTTAGTAATGGTGTGTCAATGGTTCTACCTAATGTTACAATATTCAGGAGATCAATTGCATTTGAAAAATCTGCTAGTTTTGGGCATTATTCTGGATACTCAATTAACAATGGAACCTCAAATAAATGAATAAGAAAATATTGCTTTTATTAATTCAGCTAAGAACAATTAGACTTGTTTTCTTTCCAGACCATTTTTGTATGTTAGTGCAGGCTATTTGTCTGTCCCAACTTGATTACTGCAATGTTTTATATGTTGGTTTGCAATCAAGATTTGGTAGCAGACAACAACTTTTAGGGAATACCGCAGCAAAAATGATATATATTTGTTCAAGATTTGATCATGTAACACCTTTATTGAGAAGTCTGCATTGGCTGTCATTACAAGCGTGTGTAGAATTTAATACTGCCTACATAGTATTTACATTTCTACATGGGTATTGCTCTTCTTTTCATACTCAAATAACAACTGGAGCATTCGGCATACACTCTCATCACCCCATAATCCCCAATAATACTCAGAAGCCACTTTTTCGACTAAATTTGGAATTTATTAAGGCCGCATCCAGGCACTTAAAACTCTATTACACATAATGCAACTTAACATGTTACCGTAATACATAACTTCTTATAACTTGGCAAATTCAAGCCCTAGGGTACACAGCTTTACTTCATGATGCGCCCCAATCCGCTGCCAGTGGGGCCGTCTGAGCACACCCACCGCCGACCTGTGCTTTCTTATAGCACCCGATGACTATGGTGTATCCCGTTTAAGGATACGCCCGGATAAGTTCTTGGCCTCCTGGCCGTCCAAGCCAGGAGACAAGCCATATCCCCACAGAATTAACTGTAAACCTGCCCGACCTTCAGGCATAACATTGTACTTCGTATTGCACTTAACATTTGGGCAATTATTCATCAATAAAATAACAGTGTTCTGCGCTCACTTACTGTGTACCACCAGAGTCCCCGGATAATCACCGCCACACCCCGCTCCAGCTGCGACAACCTCCTCTAGTGGGAGGGTGGGCCGGGTCAGCTCCTTTCACCAACCTCTCCTTCCAGCTGCTGACGAATCCCTACGTCAGCAACCCTACTTTATATCCCCCTACTTCCCCTCCCACCCTTCCTTATCTTAACCCTTTCCTTGCTCTCCAGCCTTAAAACCCTTTCCCTTCTACCTTAACCCTCGTTAGCCCTCAACTCAGTTGTGATCGGCCTCTCCCTAACGGGCCGGCCTCTTTCTTAACATCCAATTTTCCAGAAGAATTCTTGTTTTTATTCTACTCTACTATTAGAATTTCTGTCCATTAAGAAAGTTTGTTACAAAAAAGTTTTTGATAGCTTTATTTATCAAACTAGTAAGTTATGCAATTCAATTCCTGTGCAAATACATACTCTTTCAGGATACCTATCGTTCTATAAAGCATTAAAAACATCTTTTTGGAAAATATTTAGATAAATGATATAGTAAGGATACTTTTGATCCTTGTACTTTTTTATCTTATTGTAACCCGTTTAGATTCTTTGCTAATTAAAGTGGAATATAAATGCAAAGAACAGAATAGAATTGGGATGATCCTTAACTTATATGGGTCATTAGTCTAAAGATTTGGAACAGCGGTCTGGGCAATGAGGGCTTTTATGAGGTCAATCTATGTTGTTAATTATGGAGTCCTTCTACTAAGCCATGAAAAAAAAAGTGGCCTGCGGTAGTATGGGCACGTGTTTTTGGCTTGCGCTGGGCCAGTTTTTACCACATCTGGGAAAAAGGGCTTTTTTCCAATGGGTCAGGAAAAGGGAATGTGGTACAATTTAAACCAGTGCATGCCTATTTATGGCCCATTGATCTAGTGGTAAAGGCTCACATGTTACACGTGTGGTGACTGGTCAGCGCGTGCCAACCTCTGATTAACACTGGAAACACCGCGCATGGTAGGGATTTAAAAAATAAATTTGTCCCAGTGGTATAGGTGCACACCAAATCTGAAATTACCGCCAAGAGGGCATGCTAGTCTACCATGCCTTTGTAAAAGGGCCCCATACTGTGATGCTTTTCTCAGTTGAGTAGGGTGCCTTATGACTCCAATTTGTCTCTTCCTTTTAGACTTTACTGACTGTATACCATGTGGGCATATGGATTGGTCATACAAGATGCATGTTATACCGTATTTTTCGGACTATAAGACGCACTTTTTTCCCCCAAAATTTGGGAGGAAAATGGGGGGTGCGTCTTATAGTCCGAAGGTAGCGAGTTTTGGATCGCCGTCCCCTACTTAGGTGATGCCATGTTCCCTGGTGGTCTAGTGACGTCGGGGCAGGAAAGAGCACCCTCTTTCCTGCCCATCGCGCTGCTCTCCGTGCTCCTGACTGCTTCCTGACGGTCTCGGCGATATTCAAAATGGCCGCCGAGATTTCTACCCGGGTACACAGCTTCTACATGTAGTTGCATATTCTGGGCCACAGGCCAAGCCGTACCAAGCCCCTGTGGCCCCCTGTGCTGTTTTCCAAGCACCCGAGGTCACTTGGTGTCTCCCGTTGAAGGAGGCACCTACCACATTTACAAAATGACGTTCTAGGCCTCCCGGCCGCCCAAGCCAGGAGACAAGCTGTATACACGTTGTTTCCCGTTGAAGGAGGCACCTACCACATTTACAAAATGACGTTCTAGGCCTCCCGGCCGCCCAAGCCAGGAGACAAGCTGTATACACGTTGTTTCCTTATAACAAGGCTGCTCACATGCAAGCCTACCATTTGCATCAACTTGATAATTTTCCACACAACTCTTTCTGCAGCAGTAGTTACCCCAAACTTGTAACTGTTATGTGTCAAGCTGCTGTGTACCCATTGCTGGCTGTGCGTAAACATTGTAGTCTAACGCCTAGCTGCGACAAATCTTGCCTCTCAAGTGGGTGGGCGGGTGGGCGTTGCTCTTCTCCTGCTTCCAAATTCAAAAGGACTTCCTGTGCAGTTCAAATTCCTCTCTCCTCCTCCCTTGCTCCTCCCCTTCTTTCCTGCCCCTTCCCCTTGCTACCCCTTGTTTCCCTCCCACTACTACCTCTGCTCTCTAGCTAGGCCCTCCCTGTACCCTCCCCCACACTTCTGTCTTTGCTGGCCTTCAACCCGGTTGTGGTCGGCCCCCCTTTAATGGGTGTGCCTGGTTCTTTCTCTTTCCCTTTCCCTATACACTGCCAATTAGTTCCATGCACCCTACTTACTAGTAGGTTTGTATCAAAGGGACTGCCTCCTAAGAAAAAGACTGAACTTGTTCAAAATGGTGCTGACAGGTCAAATTTTGTAGTGCATATATGCTGTTAAAGAATCAGATGGATCTAATGCAAAAACCCTATACTTTTTGCATGAGGTTACTTTGATCAAACAAAAAGTACAACAAATAGCAGCAGTGTTCATAACACAATCAAAAACAAATGCATAAGTACCAAACCAGTATACCAAGCCATAAAAATATTTTGTTGTGTGTATTCATTAAAAACAAAACAAAACAAAAAAACATAAATTGGTATTGTTTTCATCACCATAGAGCTGCTGTAAGTGTGAGAGCCAAACTGCTGCAGATGCCAGCATAACTTATAGTAATCTGTAGGTTACAAGCATAAGTGGGAATCCATTCTCTGCCCCTGTGAATGCCCTCCTTGCAAACAGACCATATCTAAGAAGCCCTTTTACAAAGCGGTGGTAAGCAACATGGGCTTAATATACACCAATATGGAGCTACTGCCGGCCTAATAGGACACTATTTTCTATCGTGACAGTTACCAGGCAGCAATCAGGCAGCACGGGCACTACCCAGTTACCTCCAGGTGAATGTGGGAGCCCTTACTGCAACCTCAATGGGTGGCAGTAAGTGCTCTCCCTCTCATGGCCACGCAGTAAGAGCAATCTTACAGCATTGCCATGACTATTTTCAGCCTTTTTTTACCCACTACAGTAAAAATGGCCAAATGGTGAAAAGGGCCCTGCGCTAGTGGTGGGTGCTGTTTTTACCACGCACTGTGGCCCTTTTTACCATAGCGGGTAAAAAAGGCTGAAAATAGTCATGGCAATGTGGTGAGATTTCTCTTACTGCATGGCCATGAGAGGGAGAGCACTTACTGCCACCCATCGAGTTGGTGGTAAGGGCTCCCACACTCGCCTGGCGTTAACCGCAGTTTAGTAAAAGGGTCCTTAAGTTAAGTGGGTATTTGTATAATAGTACTTAGATAACACACTAGCATATACATGTGTAAGTGCATACTAGTATTCTAAACATTTACATGATTAAGGGGGCATTCTGTAAATGACACAGAAAAATTGGCACAGAGCGGTATTCTAGAAACAGTGGTTCAGGTTGAGTACCATTTATAGACTAATACTTAGCGCCAATTCCTGTGCGGAAAGTTGGGCGCCAGTATTTATGCCAGCTGAAACGGTCTAAGTGCTGGCACCCAGCTCCTGGCATTTGTGCATGGAAATGGGGCCATTCTATGTGCAACTTTTCAGAATGCCCCACCCCTTCCCTGGCCACACCCCTTTTGAGTTGCACACTAGGGTACTTAGGTGCAAGGGGTTATAATATAGCACACAGGAAGATGCACACGCAGATCCCAATTATTGCCTATTAATGGCATATTGCTATCAATGAATTGCTAATTAATGGCGTATTAGCTAATTAAGAAGTGCGTGCATCTTGGATGTACACCCAACTTTTGGTGCCAAATCTAACGCCATATATAGAATCCAGGGAGTGATGTGCATGTAAATGGTATTGCTTAGTTTATAGAATTAACTTGATAATGCTTCTGTCTTCTCTTCCAGGTTGATGTCTGGATAAATCCCGGTTTAATTAGTGTTGCATTTAAACAGTATACTTTCATTGTTATCATCATGTGCTATTTATTTAAATATTGGCAGCCTTAGTGCATCAATTCTGTCTATACTCAGCTTTCCTCTTTACTTTGGGGTCCTTTTACTAAGGTGCGCCTAAAAATGGGCTGCGCTAGTATAGGCGCGTGTTTTGGGCACATGCAGACCCATTTTTCTGCTTGCCTGTAAAAAAGGCCTTTTTCTTATTTTTGCCAAAAATAGATGTGCAGCAAAATAAAAATTGGCATGCATCCATTTTGGGTCTGAGTCCTTACCACCTGCCATTGACTTAGTGATAAGGTCTCACGCAATAGCCATGCAGTAATCATCTATGCGCGTAGAATGATGATTACTGCCCAGTTTCTGCCACGTTCCAGAAAATAAAAATTATTTTCCTGCGCACATAGCGGACACATGTCAAAACTGCAATTACCGCAAGGGCCATGCGGTAGCTGGGCAGTAACTCAAAATTGGCACATGTTGGGTGTGCATAGGCATCTATCCTGTTTATTTTCGAACGAGAAGGCCATCCATCTTCCGACACAAATCGGGAGATAGCTGGCCTTCTCCTAAAGCCGGCCAAATCAGTATAATCGAAAGCCGATTTTGGCCGGCTTCAACTGCTTTCCGTCGCAGAGCCAGCAAAAGTTCAAGGGAGCGTGTTGGCAGTGTACTGAAGGCAGGGCAGGGGCGTGGTTAAGAGATGGCCGGCTTCGGCCAATAATGGAAAAAAGAAAGCTGGCCCTGATGAGCATTTGGCTGACTTTACTTGGTCCCTTTTTGTTCATGACCAAGCCTCAAAAAGGTGCCCCAACTGACCAGATGACCACCGGACGGAATGGGGGATGACCTCCCCTTACTTCCCCAGTGGTCATCAACCCCCTCCCACCCAAAAAAAATATAAAAAACATTTTTTTGCCAGCCTCTATGCCAGCCTCAAATGTCATACCCAGCTCCATGACAGCAGTATGCAGGTCCCTGGAGCAGTTTATACTTGTGGTGGTAAATGGGAGCCCTCCAATGGGGGGATTTGGGGGGCTGAGCACACAAGCTAAGGGAGCTATGTACCTGGGATCAATTTGTGAAGTCCACTGCAGTGCCCCCTAGGGTGCCCGGTTGGTGTCCTGGCATGAGAGGGGGACCAGTGCACTACAAATGCTGGCTCCTCCCACGACCAAATGCCTTGGATTTGGCCAGATTTGAGATGGCCGCCATTAGTTTCCATTATCGTCAAAAACCAATGGCAGCCATCTCTAATGCCGGCGATCTCTAAGGGCAGGCCAAATGTTGAGATTTGGCCGGCCCCGACCGTATTATTGAAACGAAAGATGGCCGGCCGTCTTGTTTCGATAGTGCAGTTGGGTACGCCACTTGACGGGGCCGGCGTTAGAGATGCCCGCCCTTATAGATGGCCCTTATAGATGGCCCTTATAGACGGCCAGCCCCGTTTGATTATGGTTTAATAAAAGGGCCCCCATTTGACCAAATTTAGTCACGGCCATTTATGCCATGTTTTACTTGACGTAACTCCCAATGCCTAAATTAGGTGCAGAGCAAGTGTATTCTATAACAACACACATAGATCCCCCTTTTCAACTATGCAACTTAGAATTTATGTGCACCACTTTACAAAATATACTTAGGGCTCTGATTAATAAGCCACACTGTTGGCACGCCAACTTTTTAGTGCATGCTAAAAATTAGTGTGTGCTAACAATGGTGACACCCATTATATTCTTATGGGTGTCTCTATCATTAGTGCATGCTAATTTTTAGCATGCGCTAAAAGGTTAGCACGCCTACAATGCGGTCTAGTAAACAGTGCCCTTAGTGAATTGTGCATGTAAATCTTAATGCCAATTAGTGCTAATAATTGCTTGTTAACATCCAATTAATCGCACCAATTAGCTAGTTAAACAATTTACACACATTGTTATAGAATACTCTTCAATTTTTACATGGAAATTAATGTGCAATACATAGAATCCTGAGGTTTACAGATGTAATTTAATTGAATAACAAACCAATTAGTGCTAATAATACTTAAAATTTATGCCACATTTTTAGGCATCTGTGATCCATGAGTAAATTTTAAATATGGATCAAAAAAGAAGGTGTATCCATGGGATGGGCATAGAAAGATAGGGGGCATTTTGAGAATTTACATGTAGTTTTATAAAATAAGGGAGATCTGTGCATAATTTAGGTGCAAAAAATTGCACCAGGTTTTATTTGGTGTAAATCCTCATGCCTAAAATTGGGCTTGGATCCTGGAGCCAAACATTATTCTATAAACAGCACAAAACTCTTGAGTGCCATTTATAGAATAGTGCTTAGTGTAAAAATTTACCAGTGCCAATGTTTCAGCACCGTATATAGAATTTTGGCCTTAGCCTTTATTTCTCAAATGCATGTATATTGTAAAAAAAAGTTCTACTTTGGCATTTACACACTTCATCATGCAGACTTCTTGTTTGGGCCTGAGTTTGGAAGGAGAGCTTGAGTAAGGAATTATGCTTACTGTTCAGGTGTAGAAAACCATTTTAAAAGACCAATAACTTTAGTTTCAGAGTTCAACTCATTAATCAACTCTCCTGTCCTTACATATGCAATTTGAGAAGTTCCAGTATGTACACATATCAGTGATGGTCTTTAAATATGTAGGCAACAAAATCTGCTTTTCACACGTGTCAGTGTTTACATGTACAAAAATTCAACATTTCTTTTATAAAATTACAGTTTCTACTGTATGCACCATCAAATATATATGTGCTTTTATGCATGTTTTACCAAAGATTCCTCATTCAAGCCAGCTTTTTGTAAAACTCAGTGAAAATTTGAATATCCAGATTTGAGATATTCCTTTCTAGATTTAGATTACCTAAATAAAAGTGGACCCTGTGAGGATATTTTCATAACAGGTTAACTAGGTTGGAAGTCCATGGAAGTAGGCATGTAAACATAACTAAAATGTAACTGCACACATTTATACCTCCGTAGGAGTACATCCACTTTTAATGAAAACAAATATTGATCACTTTGTTATTTCCAATCTCTGTCCAATTTCAAATCTTCCTTTTATTTCAAGGTTTCCTTTAAGAAGGCATTTTCTTTACAACACTTGATTTTGTTGATACAAATAGGGGCTCATTTTCAGTGGCATAGCCAGAAGGCAATTTTTGAGTGGGCCAACAAGTTGAATGGGTTGTTGCCAATGTGTTGAAAGAGAAAAACCTGCCACTTGATTCACCCATATCCTACCCCTGCCCCACCTCATTCTCTACCTCTGCCCTACTCCCAATAACTTAATGAGGGTAGCAGTGCAGGCTTCAGTGGCTGCAGACCACATTGAGAGCTTGGGGAAAGTATAAGAGATTGCACTCTTCAGCACCCAGTGAGCCCTGGTTCATTTCACACATATTTTTCCCATATAGTTTTAAAGCCAAATAAATTCTGCATCCACAGAACCCCTTAACCCCTCCCCCAAGAATGGTGCACAGCAGTGCTAAGACATTTCCCCATAAAATTCACCATACTTTTTGGTTTCCAGCATAATCTAAAAAAAAGTCATATAGTAAATTGAAAAATATTTAAAACAAAACGTCACTCAGAACCTAGAGCAAATCTACGATGCCAGCACTAACTTCTATATCAATACTCCATGAAAAGTTCTCCTTTGAAAATCATCACTGCCTGTTGAACTCCAAGCCTTGGGGGCAGTATTAAAATGTATCCATGTGTTCTAAATTTCAATTAGCTCAGCTTAGAGGACAACATTTAACATACACCCCTATCTTTACAGACTGTCATACAGCATTTATGTAATCTAAATATAATGGTTTTGGAGTATGAGTCTTTGACTGCATCATACAAATACAATTTTTATTTTATTCAGTGTTGGTAGGAAGTACAACAGCAATTGTGCCTTAGAATTTATAAGTGGAAAATATGTTTGTTGCCAATCAGGTTTTATGGTACACTGTAGTTACTACCCTGTAGCAGAAGTCTTACTAATTAGTTATTTTAGACCCTTATCAAACAATTAAAATGTATGTGTGAAAAATTTGATATATTGATCAGATAAGGAAGGAAGGTAAAATATATAACATACCACAAATACCTCAAAGACTCATATTATTCTTAATTAATTCATACCAATCAATATAATTACATTAATGAGCTTTCAAAAATGAGATTTACTGTATACAAATTAATCAGTCTAATCACACTAAAAATAAACATATGACATATTTTGCATAACCATTACTATTAATGAAATACCTAACTACAGATGGGAAATAAACTTTATAAAATATGGGGCCCTGTTTACTACGGCGCGCTAGAGGTACATTAGCATGCGCTAACCGTGTATACACCTATAATATTCCTAAGGGCATCTACAGAGTTAGTGCACGCTAATTTTTAGCACACCCTAAAAACGCTAGCGCATCTTAATCTAATTAATCTAATTGTTTTGAGGGGTCATAATGGTAGCAATGGGCTGAGAATCAGGGGAGCATGATTCAAATTTCATTGTGGCTCTTTGTGATCTTGGACAAGTCACATAGATGCCCTTTTACTAAGGCGTGTAGGCGCCTAAACTGATCTAACGCATGCTAAATTGGAACTACCGTTTGGCTACAGCGTGCCCTGGGTGGTAATTCCATTTTTGATGTGCATCCAAAACATGCAGTAGAAAATATTTATTTTCTATCACGTGGTGCTTACCTGGTTGTAATTGGCAGTTTATGCACGCTGACAATTACCATCGGTTAGCGCATGAGACCTTACCGCTAACTCAATGGGTGTATAAGGAACAAGCTGACATAAAATGTGGGAGTGATAAACTCATTCCGTTCATCAAGTACCTGGGGATGATCGAAAGTTGTTTTACTCACATTGAGAGCTGTGTCAGAGACTATTATAACAACTTTACGGAGATAATTCTGGAATTGTGAAGTAGCAAGTACCCATGTGAAAAGTTGGGACAAGATATCTAAGAAGACATTAATAGTCTGATACTGTAGTAGAACGTAAAAACTCAGATAATTATAAGTGAGAATAATATGAGCATTTGTATATATAAATATTATTAGTACATAAAATGAAATGCTACTAGACAGGTATTATGAATGAATGTGCAATGAGTGAATGAGTGAGTATTATTGTTATTACTGTTTTTAAATATGATATGTGCTTAGTTTTGGAGCACATTTTTTCTATAAAGATACTTGTAATAATAGACTGGAGCGGGTTTGCAATTAAGCTTTATTATATATGCCATTCTGAGCAACTCTTTTTGGAGCTGGTATATTGGGTTTTAAGTTACCTGCATTTGAATGGGTAATCTTAATAAATAATTTTCTGTTTAGTTAATATGGTCAAACATGATAATATGAAAAGATTTATAGTAAAATGTATCCTTTATCAATTTTACAGAAAGTAATACTTTTAATTTCATCCTAGCTCCGATTTACATTTTATACAAATTTATACAATACTTATTAACATTTTTTGGCCAATATACTGTAGTGTAATAATTTGTGTAGGTTGGCAGGCCAATTTACACTTATTACATGATAAAACTTGGCAGATATCACACTATGCACTAAGCTAATGAGGTACAACAATATCACACAATATCCTAATTAGCAAGAAAAAAAAAGTCTGTGTTGATAAGAAAAACAACATACTGCAATTGACTAAGAAGTAGCAGCAGCAGAAGCAACCTAACTAAGAATTAACTGCTCTCCAAGTTCAAATATAAAAACCTGATCACCAAAGCTGCTTGTGGACAATTGTGCTAGATGACTGGAGAAAGACAGTAGAGGGGCAGGGATGCTGCAAAAGTATTGGGGTTTTATAGGCAACCTTCAGCCTCCCCCTCAACCTTAATTAACTTTCAGGCCCCTAATCCCCCTGCCATTTTTCCAGTAAATGATCTATTTGAAAACTGCCTACCCATCCTGCAGATAAAAGTATGTATTGATGGCTCTTTGAGTTTATGTGGCTGTCAGGATTCTATTTATTTACGTTGATTGCTGCAGCTCTTTGCCGCCCTTCAGAAACTGCTACAGTATGTAACCTCCTAGTCTCGCCTGATGTTGGGTTGGACCTGAACATAAAAATATCCATACTGGGTCAGACCAGTGGTCCATCTAGCCCAGTATTCTGCTTCCAACAGTGGCCAATTCAGGTCACAAGTACCTGACAGAATCCCAAATAGTACCAAGATTCTATGTTACTAATCTCCAGCCAAGCAGGGTTCTAGGCTATAGAATTGCACTTTTAGGAGGTAATTTTATAAAGATTGGGGCAACATTTAGGCATAAAGAATGTGTGTAAATGATATACACATATATGTGTGCACATATGCATGTTCATGCTAATATTCTGGCTACGTGCCATTCTACAAAATGGCACCAAAATATGATGTTGCATAGTTTTCTTTGAATATTTTCTAATTCTATTTCATCTTTTTAAAAATACAGGGGCTCTTTTACTAAGCTGTGCAGATGCTTACGCATGCCGAACGCATGCCAAATTGGAGTTACCGCCCAGTTACCATGTGGTCCTTGCAGTAATTTAAATTTTGGCTCACGTCCGTTATGTGCGTCTGAAAAATATTTTTTATTTTCTGGCGCATGTAACGGACGCATGCCAAGTGGCATTTGACACGCATAGGTCATTACTGCCCAGATTCTTTACCACTAGGTCAATGGCTAGCAGTAAGGTCTCAGACCCAAAATGGATGCGCGGCAATTTTGATTTTGCCGCACGTCCATTTTTGGCAAAAAAAGGAGGCCTTTTTTACAGGTGCGCTAAAAAATGGATCGATGTGTGCCCCGAACCTGTGCCTACACTACCGCAAGCTATTTTTTAGCGCGCCTTTGTAAAAGGACCCCACAGTGACCAGAACTGATTGGAATACTTTAGGAAAGATTGCGCCATAGAGCGATACAGAGGCATTATATCATCCTTTTCCTAATAATTCCAAGCTTTTTTGGCTGTCACCGTACACTGGGCAGAAGATTTCAGCGCATTATCTTTTTCTAGGATGTTGGACCCTAGCATCAGGTAACTATGATTTGGATTATTCTTCCTACTGTGCATCACTTTGCATTTCTCCATATTAAATTTCATCTGCCATTTGAATGTCTAGTTTTCCAATTTCCTGAGGTCTTCCAGCAATTTTTCACAGTTTGCATGTGTTTTAACAACCTTGAATAGTTTTGTGTCATCTGCAAATTTAATCAACTCACTTGTCGTTCCAATTGTCAGATCATTTATAAATATATCAATAGCACCAGTCCCAGTACAGATATGCAGCACTCTACTAATCACCCTCCTCCATTGAGAGAAATGGCCATTTAACCCTACACACTGTCTTCTGTCCAATAACCAATTCCTAATCCACAACAGAACATTGCCTCCTAACCTATAACTTTTTAATTTTCTTAGGAGTCTCTGACAAGGAACTTTGTCAAAAGCTTTCTGAAAATCTAGATACTCTACATCAACTGGCTCACCTTTATCCACATGTTTATTCACTCCTACAAATAAATGAAGCAAATTGATGAGGCAATATTTCCCTTGGCTGAATCCATGCTGACTCTGTCCCATTAAACCACTGAAGTCAGGCTTACCGGTCTGTAGTTTCCTGGATCAGCCCTAGAGCCCTTTTTAAATATCAGCGTCACATTGGTCACCCTCCAATCTTCAGGTACTATGAACGAATTTAATGACAGGTTATAGACCACTAACAGCAGATCAGCAATTTCATGTTTGAGTTCTCTCAGTGCTCTGGGGTGTATACCATCTGGTCCAGGTGATTTATCACTCTTTAACTTATCAATTTGTCTCAGTGCATCTTCCAGGTTCATTGAGATTTCTTTCAGTTCCTCTGCATCATCATTCTTGAAAACCATTTCTGGTACAGGTAGATCTCTTACATCTTCTTCTGTAAAGCCTGAAGCAAATAATTCATTCAATCTCTCCGCTATGGCCTTGTCCCCCACCCCTCTATCTTCAGGTTCAATTTCTCCCTTATCTTCCCTTCTCACACTTCCAGGTCCAGTATTTCACTTCTAATTCCCTTTCTCAACTCTCAGATACAGCACATTTCTCCTGCTTTCTCTTACCTACCCCATGGTCTAGCATTTCCCTCTTTCTTCCTTTTCCCCCTCAAGGTTTTGTATTTCCCTGTATCCTTTGGTATTTCCCTGTTTCCCTTACTACTCCCCCAGGCCCAGCATCCTCCCACCCATTTCCCTTCTAACCCTTCAACTGTGAAATAGAGTTCCTTGCTTCTCCCCCCGCCATTCACTAACTTGCTAACTTTTGGGTGCAGCCTCTTTCTTCTGTTCCCTTCCCATGGTCACCATGCCATATGCAAAAGTGAAAGCCATCATGGAACCTTTGAGTCCCCTGTATGCAATTCAGGCCAATCAGTGCTGGTCTTTTCATCGCAGATTTACTGTTTCATGGGAGGTGGGACTAACAGGGCTTGAATAGGCATGGGGCTCAAATGTTCCACACTATCTTTCACTTTTTATTGTCATTTCTTTACAGTACTCAGTAGATCTTCCAACTGCCTCACCTTTGGCACTGGTAATTGGATCAGCAACTGTGTTCCATGCACTGGCAGTGTGGAGAAAGAGGAAAAGTAGACTCCTCCCACCTGCAAGCAGTGAGGTGGCTGCCACAGAAGCATTTTGGGGCATTTGTTCCTGTCCCCAAATATGTGCTGCCCAAGATGACTGTATCACTATGCCTAATGATAGAGCTGCCCTTGATATAGAATTTTATATTACATTATTCCATGTAATCCCCCAGATGTGTCCAATATCTTGCAAATGTTAACATCATCCACAAAATATGCAAGCTTTTCATTCTAATATCTCTTCAATATTGCTCACAAAATTAATGGACAAGACTCAGCCCCAGGATAAACCCTTGAGAGACTCCATTAATCATAAATCTTCCATTAAGAAGAGTTCTGCATACAGCTACTATACTATACTATAGTATACTATATGATTTTTATATTCCACTAAGTTCAAAGCGGATTCTAAGTGGCTACAAACAAGAATTCCTTCATTCAGGAGAATTACAATAAAAATATCTATAAACTTTCATGTAAAATACATCCACCATCATCATCATCATCACTTTAAAACAAATTTCTCAACAACAAGGAACATGCAAAAACATCTCATTATTTTTCACAAACATGCTTGTAATTGTATTAGTATAGGAGACCATGATAATACTTATCTCCCCTGCAATGATACCACTAATGTCTTTCAAATAATGTGGTAAATGATAAGATGAAACATTTACAATGTGCTAGAGCAGAGTTTCCCAACATGTTGTACGCATACCCCAATGGGTACATGAGACCTCCTTAGGGGTACACAATATATGGCTCACAGAAAAAATAAAGCTGAATCATTCCCTCTTGGTTCCTCTTCCCTCTTTCCACGGTCTTTCAGGCACAGCAGTTGAGCCAGAGCAGGCGCAGAAGCTACAAGAGGCATGGGCAGAGAGCTTTCGTAATGCAGTGTGCTCCAGGTTGTATTCAATGTGCCTCTGTAGCTTCAGTGAAGTGTGCCCTGAAAGCCATGTTGTTTTCCTGCACCAAGTCAAGTTCTATATCTGGACCCTGCCCCCACTGTGGGAAAATCATCTTGAGCTCTGACATGGCTTCCCCAATGCTGAAAACATGCATCCATCTCTGGGGTTCTACTAACCATGTCTGCAATTGGGCCTGCCACTGCCTGATAGAGCTCCATGCCACCACACCTCACTCCAGAAAGCTATCTCTCTCCAGTCTTTGGGCTCTTCCTCACTGGACCATACTATTGGGCTTGCAACTGCCCAAATACAGCTCTGTACCCCCCCCCCCCCCACACACACACACACACCCAAATAGAAAGCCATCTTCCTCTGACCTCCTTAGGATTAAAGCTATGTGCCGCCCTCCCTCTACTCGCTGTGGGAAAGTCGTCTTCTTCTGGTCTCCCTTGAATTTCAGCTAGACATTTCCTGTACCAGCCCCTCCCCCCCCCTCCAACTAAAAGGTTACATATGTCTCTGTCTTTGGCCTCCTCCAAACCCTGGGTTGTGCAGTCAGAACTGTAAAATCTAACTGAACTAATGGCTGACAGAAAAAAAAGAAATTTCTAAATTTCAGAAACAGCTTTTCTGCTTAATTCCTGAGATTATGAGTTCTATAATGCAGGTACTACACAGGTGAAAGTCCAGGATCTCACTAAAAATAATTCTTTGAAGGAATGGTGGTTCACGTATCTGGGTTTAAAAAAAGGTTGGACAAATTCCTGGAGGAAAAGTCCATAATCTGCTATTGAGAAAGACAAGGGGAAGCAACTGCTTGCCCTGGGATTTGTAGTATGGAGTGTTGCCACTTTTTGGGTTTCTGCCAGATACTTGTGACCTGGCTTGGCCACTGTTTGGAAAACAGGATACTGTGCTAGATTGACCATTGGTCTGACCCAGTATGGCTACTCTTATGTTCTTAAGTTTTCTACTAGGGTAAAGATGACAAAATCCAGTAGAAATCCAATTTGAGTACCTGAAAAATTTGCATAATGGATGAAGTTGAGAGTCAATTATAACACCTAATTAACAATGAATCTATAGTCGAGATAAGTATATTGTTAGGTAGATTGAAAAGAACTGAGGTCAGAGCGGGTTTAGGATGAGAGCCAGTGATCCACAAGCAGTAGGTTTTAGTGGATTCAGCACTAGTTCATGAGAAGTAAGCCAACAAGATAAGGCAGAGCGACATGATTGAAATGGAGTCATGTCATGCAAATTTGGAGATGTTGAAAAAATAAGCAAAATATTGTCAGCACAGAAATAAAATCATATGTTGAGGTCTTGAAATAGAGTGGCCAATGGACTTAAGAAAATATTGAATAGAAGGGGAGAGAGGATGGACCCTTGTAGGACTCCACAAGAAAGGGGAAAATCTACTGATGTAGAAGTGAGGATAGAAACTAAGTATGATCTGTAAAGTAGGATGTGTACAATTTAAGAACTGACATAAAAAAGGCAATAGATTGAAGGTAGGAAAGTAAGATTGAATGGTCAACCAAATCAATGGTAGCTGAAAGCTCTAAAGAGACTAAAACAATGATATCACTTGCATAAAGCAGGGCTGCTAAGAGGGGGAGGGGGCAAAATTCCACCAGGCCCAGCCTCCAAGGGGGGCCCAGCGCCAGAGTCTCTCTCTCTCTCTCTCTCTCTTTCTCTCTCTCTCTCTCTCTCTTCTGCTAATGATGGAACCCGGGTGAATATTTCCCAACAGGAACAGGAGAGAGAAAACTCAGACACTGGGCTCTCCTTGGAGACTGGGGAGGAGCAGATACAGGACCGGGCCGGCATGGCTGGCAAGGGGTCCCCAGGCTCCACCAGCAGAAGAAGTCTTCTTCCAGCATTGTTCTTCATTCTGCTGCATTGCCTGCCAAGCAGCTGCTTCCCCTCAGGTCACTCATGCTCGATTTTGAGAGAAAAAGCAGGGGCAGCGAAGGCAATGCAGCAGAGTGAAGAACAGCACTGTAGGAAAACTTCTTCTGGTGGGGCCTGGTGATTCCCACCAGTCAAGGTATTTGGAGTTGCGGTGCCTGGGGGGGCAGCAGCGATCCTGGGGGGCGGTGTCTCTGCCCCAAGCCCTGCTCTGTTTCTCAGTGGCCCTGTCATCCAGAGATGAGTGGAGTTCATGACGGAAAAATTGTAAGCCACATTGAGCCTGCAAATAGGTGGGAAAATGTGGGATACAAATGCAACAAATAAATAAATAAAGGCTGCAATGGTGGTTTCTATTACTACTACTCATAATTTCTATAGCGCTACAAGACATACACAGAAATGTACATTGAATGTGTAAGAGAGAGTCCCTGCTTGACAGAGTTTACAATCTAATCAAGACAGACAAACAGGACAAATAAGGGATAAGGGAATTATTTAAGGTGGGAATGATAAAACAGGCATGGGTACTGAACAAGTGAATAGAGGTTAAGAGTTAAAAGCAGCCTCAAAAAGATGAGATCTTAGCCTGGATTTGAAGATGACCAGAGCTGGAGCTTCATGTTCTTATTCAGGAAGTCTATTCCAGGCATATGGTGCATCAAGATAAAGAGAATGGAGTCTGGAGTTGTCAATGAAGGAGACGTGTACAGATAAAAGAGATTTACCCAATGAATGGAGTTCCCAGGGAGGAGTGGAGAGAGGGATAAGAGTGGAGAAGTACTGAGGAGCTGCAGAGTGAATGCACTTGCAAGTCAGTAAGAGGAGTTTGAATTGTATGTGTAAATGGATAGGGAGCCAATGAAGTGACGTGAGGAGAGGGCTAATATGAGCATAGCAACATTGGTAGTATATAAGTCATGCAGCAGAATTTTGAACAGATTGAAAAGGAGAGAGAGATGGCTTAGTGGGAGACCTGTGAGAAGCAAGTTGCAGTAGTCTAAGCGAGAGGTGATAAGATTGTCTGAACTATGATTGTGTAACCCCTAAAGGGTTAAATTGAATTCAGTACCTGGGGCGCCTCTGGTGGTGCTGCTTTGGGGGCTGAGCAGGGATTTCAGCGGGGCAGTGAGTTCAGCCGCATCCATTGCAGCTGCATGGTTTTTTTCGGTGCAGGGGCAGAGCAGCTATCTTGGGTTCGTTTTAGGCCAATTTTCGGCTAGTGTCCGCTGAGGGTCACTCAGAGCTAATAGCTCCTGTGGCCACCTATATCGCGGCCATCTTTCAACTGTAAAATTTGTGTTTTAGAGTCATTTTGTGTGCTTTGTGTTAGTGCAGGGGCTCGTGCTGGGCTCGTGTCATGTTATGACAAAGTAAAGGTTCTAAACTGTGTGCTCAGGCAGTTGGGAGGTAGGTTTGATGCTGAATATACCTGTGTTGGTGGTCTCTGGTCAGCTGTGAGGAAAATTCCATTTTAAAACGGATTAAGTGGATTAAAAAATGTTATTGTGTGTTAAGAAGTGTGACTAATTAATTAAATTAATAAGCCTCTTGTGTTTTTTTTAAGGCTTCTAGAAGTGTGGTTGAGAGCTGTGTGGAAGAGCTCTTGCTTAAAAATAAAATAATTTAATATTTCAAACAATATTAATAGTAGTTTAAAAATCTGATATTGCTTAATTAGCTAAAAATATGCCACACTGAGAATTTATGACACATGTGAAATCTGGTGTGTTCATTTAGAACAGTCCTGTTAAAAGTGGTTTTGTGAGAAACTATTAACTGTTCATTCTCCGCAGAACCTCTGAACAAATTAATTTAAAAAGGAAAAATAAATAAATTGATTTAAGCATACACTGGACTCTAGTGCAGCTGTGGGCTATTCTATTTGAGAAAGTTTTAAAGTCTCAGTTTAAATAATAATCTCAGTAGTTCTGTTAATGGCACAGAATCCTACTGAGACTTTTAAAATCCTTTCTGAAAATCATTTGTTGGGAGGGTTAGCATAGGGGTTAAATAATTATACATTTTTTTTTTACTGGGGAAAGCTAGATAGGGAAGTAATTTTGGAGTTATTAAATAAGACTCTTTGTTTTACTAAACTAGTTAGGGTGTAGGTTTTTTGTTAATTTTTAAAGTTTAGAGTAGTAGGTACCCTGGACCTGGTTCCTGGTTCCTGTCGTCATCCTGTCTAAAGGTACCCAACGATAAAAGAAAGGTGAAGACTAGAAGAAATACAAGAAAGCTTGAAGAAATAGCTGTTATCAAATTCAATTATACAAGTGTAAAGAGGACTGACACAAGAGACTAACTAAAGAGACAAAGACAAAAACATATATTTAATACTTACCTGTTCGTTTGATGAGGAACCTGGAAAATAAATTAACACAAAGAATCAATTCTTATAAATTAGAAGGATTTTAAAATAGATTACTGTTATTAAATACCTGTTTAAATATAAATTTTGTTCATTTCTAAATTGATACTTATGTGTTCAGAATAGAAATGGTCAGGTAGTCTATAGAGAAATAAAGACATTGTTAAATATAATAAAAAAATCAAATGTAAAATGAATAGTTTGGAATAACATTTATTCTACTTAAGGGTGAAACGCCTGTCTGATCCTGAGTTACTGATTTTAGATTTATTCCCCTCCTATTTTAGAAATAGAACAGCGAGGCTAATGAAAATATTTGGACCTTTACCTACATTTTGATGGGGTATATCTGAGGTATATATATTTGGGTACAGTAAGATATACTCTTGTCCTTAAAGGTGAGGTCACAATTGGTTCAAAGCCCCATCTGGCATGGGTTGAAAATGGACAGTTGCTCAACATAGGTTGGAAATTGTTCAAAAACTATTTTCTCTGTGATTTTAGAAATAATTCCAAAGTTGGAGATTGGTAGGTAGTGCTCTGGGTGAAAGGGATCCAAAGATATGTTTTTGAATATTGGTTTAACTACTGCTTTTTTCCATAAAAGAGGTTCATGTTAAATTGACAGAGTTTGAGAGATCATGCGAAGGAGTAAAGGCAATAGCCAATGCTTAGATATTCTCAGCCTACTAGAGGGCAATGTTTCAAGCTGAGAAGTAATAAGTTACACATTGTTTAAGCTGAGAAGTAGTAAGTCACATATGGTTTAGGATATTGGTCATGTTAGTAAGTGAAGGGGGACAAAGTATTCCAAAATGAGACAGGTGCATGGGTCACATTGGAGTCATTACTTTAAGTTGGACTTAGGGTAATGGATGCTGAGAAAGAGTAGTGAAGGGAGTTTACTTTGCTGGCAAAAAAGGGTAAATATATCAGCAGAGGACAGAGATGATGTCTGTCTTTTAAGTTCTTGACCAGAAAATTGCAAGACTATCTTGAACAATTTTTGTTAGTGTTTTTTTAGAATTATTGATAACTTTTGAATAATAAGTCATTTTGGTTAACTTCAATTCAGAATTATAATATCTACTAGAGTTTCTAAAGTGGTGTTCGGTAAGTCAAGTCTCCTCTTTGAGTAGAAAAAGACCTTTATGAAACCAGGGCTCTTGATAGGAAGAGTAATGAGAAGATGCCAGAGAAAAGGAAAAGTGTGGGCCTAAGGTTTTGTTCCAGCAGAGGGACATATCCTCAAGAGTGAGGTTAAAGAAATCCTTTGTGAAAACAGTGAACAGAAGAAGATAAGTTGTAGGGTCACAGAGGATGAATGAAGATGAGGATCAACAATTAGAATCTGTGATTAAAGGAGTAGCACAGTTAGTCAGTCTCAAGAGAGAAAATGAACAAAGAGTGGTCCGACTATGGCACAAAAAGTGGATTAAAATTTGCCAGAGAAAGAGAGATTCTATCTTGGAGAAGGACCAAATCAAATATATGACCTACCAGGTGAGTGGGGAATTGAACTAATTGTGTGAAACTAGTGTCTTCAAAGAAAGCTAAGAACACTGGCATCTGGAAGGATGATGGAGTGCCTACCTGCACATTAAATGAGAAAATCAGACAGCCACACCAGCACATGTTTGAAGGAGGGCTTCCCAACCAGAAGAGGAAATGGGGGGAGTATCAAACTAGCCCCCCCCCCCCTGTTTACAAAGTTGTGCAAGCGGCTGCCAGTGTGCTCATGAGCACTGGCTCACTTTGAATGGGCTGTGTCAGCATTGCCATGCAGCTTTGTAAACAAGGGGGGAGGGGGTAAGAGTACAAAAGAGAAAGTAGAAGATATTTTAAGTGCAAGAACTTCCAGGTAGGCAAAATCTGTCAAGGAAATTTCAGTTACAGAGAAATGAACAGGCAAACATACAGCTATGTTTCCTCTTTTCTTTGAGATCCAAGCAAAGTGATAGGCTGTGAAACCTGGTGGCAAGCTCTGATATAAAATTTCTCCCCATCCTTGAGCCAAGGTTCAGTAAGATATAGGTCAAGGTGCTGAGAGGAAGTTTGACCATGAAGAAGAACCAATTTGGAACGGACTGAATGGCAGTTAAGCAGTCCAAATAAGAGAGAATGAGAGGAATATTGAGGTAGAGAGAGGTGTAGGCATAAATGAGCAATGAAAACAGTTCCATTGTGTTTTAGTCAGAAGAGAGAGGTGGGCTGATAATCCTAAACAGTTGGACTAGGAAGGCCAACAGATGTCAATGAAGTGGAATCTAAGGGAGCCATTAGAAACTTAGTATTAAAGAAATATAAAGAAACAAGAGAGGGCAGAAAAATAGCCAATATGTTGCCCCCAGACTTTCCTCCATAGAACTTGCCCAAGGAGCATGACCTGCACCTTAAGTGCACCTTCACAGTGCGATACACCACTGCCAAATCAATTAAATAGCATTTCTGCCTTGCTATGTTAATATTCTTTAGAGTAAAGTAGGTACTTACTTTCTTTTATAGAATAGGCCCCAAATAAGTGCCTTCTTGGTGCCTAAGTATATGCACCCCTTTACAGAACTGCCTTCAATCTCCACCAATACATTTAGGAATCTTCAGGCTATTGACTCTTCTACTCTGTCCTCCAGTGTTTCAAACCTTTTCTCAACCACAATCCAGCTTATAATTGAAAAAGAAAAACACCTATATTGCGACCCAAATCGGGAGATAGACGTTTATCTCACAAAAACGAATAAAGCGGTATAATCGAAAGCCGAATTTAGACGTTTTCAACTGCACTCCGTCACGGATGCGGACAAAGTTGATGGGGGCGTGTCGAAGGCGTGGTGAAGGCGGAACTGGGGTGTGGTTATCGGGCGATCAGAGATGGGCGCCTTTCGCCGATAATGGAAGAAAAATATGCGTTTTTAGTGAGAATTTAGGGCACTTTTCCTGGACCCTGTTTTTCCACGAATAAGGCCCCAAAAAGTGCCCTAAATGACCAGATGACCACTGGAGGGAATAGGGGATGACCTCCCCTGACTCCCCCAGTGGTCACAAACCCCCTCCCACCACAAAATATGCTGTTTCACAACTTTTTATTTTCACCCTCAAATGTCATACCCACCTCCCTGGCAGCAGTATGCAGGTCACTGGAGCAGTTATTAGGGGGTACAGTGGACTTCAGGCAGGTGGACCCAGGCCCATCCCCCCTCCACCTGTTACACTTGTGCTGGTAAATGGGAGCCCTCCAAACCGCCCCCCAAACCCACTGTACCCACATGTAGGTGCCCCCTTCACCCCTAAGGGCTATAGTAATGGTGTAGACTTGTGGGCGGTGGGTTTTGAGGGGGATTTGGGGGGCTCAACACCCAAGGGAAGGGTGCTATGCACCTGGGAGCTCTTTTACCTTTCTTTTTTTTTTTGTAAAAGTGCCCCCTAGGGTGCCCGGTTGGTGTCCTGGCATGTGAGGGGGACCAGTGCACTACGACTCCTGGCCCCTCCCATGAACAAATGCCTTGGATTTATTCGTTTTTGAGCTGGGCGCTTTCATTTTCCATTATCACTGAAAAACAAAAACGCCCAGCTCACAAATTGTCGAATAAAACATGGACGTCTATTTTTTTCGAAAATACGGTTCGGTCCGCCCCTTCACGGACCCGTTCTCGGAGATAAACGCCCATGGAGATAGACGTTTTTGTTCAATTATGCCCCTCCACGTTATCCAAGTCTGTCAATAAGGCTGTCTCTTCCTATAATACTATTCTCTTCTCTGCTCTGGATATTCTCGCTCCTCCCCCAACAAACCCCAGCCAAACCCCAACATTGGCTGATATCTGGAATCTGCTACCTACATTCCTATGCCTGATCTGCCAAATGCCTTTGGCTGAAATCCCATGCCCATGTTGACTTCATTTATTTCAAATTCTTGCTGACCTCCTTCCAGTTTGCTCTTTCACTTACCAGTTGACAAACTCTTTTGGCTCAAACCTTCAACATCTCTTTGCCTCACTGAACTCTCTCCTCTAAGTGCCTTCACCACCAACTCCCTCTTCACTTTATCCCCAGACTCTGGCTGAGTACTTTCATGATAAGGTTCACAAGATTAACTTTGAAATCTCAACCAAATCAGTTCTACCTCTTCTTCCCTTAGTCCATTCTCTCAACCCTCTTTCAACCCTTGCCTCCTTTTCTGAAATCACTGAAGAAGAAACTGCACATTTTCTTTCCTTCTCAAACTAACTGCTTGTTACTCTGATCCTATTCCCACCCATCTACTTAGCACTCTTTCTCCTACTGTCATCACTTCTATCTGTCATATCCTCAATCCTTCGCTTTCCACTGTGACTACTCCTGATGCCTTAAAACATGCTGTAATTATGAACTCCTCAAAAAACTTTCATTGGATCCTACCTGTCCTTCCAACTGTTGTACCATCTCCTTCCTCCCTTTCCTATCCAAGATACTTGAACATGCTGTTCACTGCCGTTGTC
The DNA here is from genome assembly GCF_901765095.1 of Microcaecilia unicolor. Taxonomy (NCBI): domain Eukaryota; kingdom Metazoa; phylum Chordata; class Amphibia; order Gymnophiona; family Siphonopidae; genus Microcaecilia; species Microcaecilia unicolor. The sequence goes on from NC_044037.1 coordinate 77,658,228, forward strand.
TTGACTTTCTTTCACCTCAAGCTACTCTTGATCCACTTCATTCTGTCTTTTTCTCTCTTCATTCAACTGAAACTGTGCTTGCTAAAGTCTCCAATGACCTTTTCCTGGCCAGATCCAAATGTCTCTATTCTATCTATATCCTTCTCAATCTATCTTTATCTATCTGCTGCTTTGGACACTGTTGATCAACACCTACATCTTGATACGCTGTCCTCACTTGGATTTCAGGGCTCTGTTATTTCCTGGTTTTCTTCTTATCTCTCCCATTGCACTTTTAGTGTGGTGGATCTTCCTCCACTTCTATCCCACTATCAGTTGGTGTACCTCAGGGTTCTGTCTTGGAACCTCTCCTTTTCTCCATTTATACTTCTTCCCTTGGTGCATTGATCTCATCTCATGGTTTTCAGGATCACCTTTATGCTGATGACTCCCAGATAAACCTCTCTACACCAAAAGTTTTAGCAGGAATCTAGGCCCAAGTATAAGCCTGCCTGTCTGACATTACTGCCTGGATGTCTCACCGCCATCTGGAACTAAACATGACCAAGACTGAGTTTCTTATCTTTCCCCCTAAACCAACCTCTCCCCCCATTCTCTATCTCTGTGGATAACACTCTCATCCTCCCTTTCTCATCAGCTCGTAACCTTGGAGTCATCTTTGACTCCTCTTTCTCTTTTTCTGCACATATTGATCAGACTACTAGAATTTGTCATTTCTTTCCCTATAGTATCACCAAATTTTGTCATTTCCTTTATGAGCATACTACCAAAACCTTTATCCACACTCACCTCTTGCTTAGACTATTGGAACTTGCTTCTCACAGGTCTCCCACTAAGCCATCTCTCTCCCCTTCAATCTGTTCAAATACCTGCTATACAATTTATATTCAACCAGTGTCGCTATGCTCATATTAGCCCTTTATTGGCTCCCTATCCATTTCTGCATACAGTTAAAACTCCTCTTATTGACTTACAAGTGTATTCACTTCTCCACTCTTATCTCTCCCTACACTCCTCCACAGAAACTCTGTTCATTAGGTAAATCTCTATTATCTGTACCTTTCTCCTCCACTGCTAACTCCAGATTCTGTTCCTTTTATCTTGCTAAACCATATGCCTGGAGTAGACTTCCTGAGCCAGTACATAAACCTCCATCTCTGGCCATCTTCAAATCTAGGCTAAAATCCCACCGTTTTGAGGCTGCATTTAATGTTTAACCCTTATTCACTTGTTCAGTACCCATGTCTGTTTTATCATTCTCATCAAAGTAATTCCCTTATCCCTTATTTGTCCTGTTTGTCCTGATTAGATTGTAAGCTTTTTCAAGCAGGTACTGTCTCTTCATGTTCAAGTGTGCAGTGCTGCACATGTCTAGTAGTGCTATAGAAATGATAAATAATAGTAGTAGTAGTAACACATAGTGGATGGCTACACTAGCAGTAAGCTTGGAATGAGGCAGCATAGGATGAAGGTGAAAGGGGACAGATTCAGAAGTAACCTGAGAAAATTCTTCTTCATGGAAAGGGTGGTGAATTTATGGAATGACCTCCCAATGGAAGTAGCGGAGAGTGAATTCAAGAACACTTGGAATAAATATGTAGGATCTCTAGGAAAGAGGAAGAGATGGGTGATGGCATGGATGGGCAGGATGGATAGGCCACATGATCTTTATCTACCTTCATTTTTCTCAGTTTGTATCTATGTTTCTAAATACTGTTTTACTAAACCTGCTACACTGACACATCTGAAGCGGTCTTGTTGCCCTCTTTCATTTGTAATGAAGCCACATTTCTTGCAGTACAGTGTTCGGAGTTTGTTTCTTGAAGCAGTTCTATGGAGCAGCAACTCCAAGAAGTCCAAGACAGCAGATTGGACAACCTTACATCATTCTGTTTGCATCATCATGTGTCCAGGGAGGGGGTATCAGCCAACCAAGCTAAGCAACATATTCATATTTTCCAAAGAGAGTTTCTTTCCTCTTGAGGTTCTCATTGGAAGCTTCTTGGGAGAGACCAAATGTCAGTCTTTCAGACCATGAACAACTGCAGGGACAGAATGCACCATCACCTTCCTCTTGTCCATACTGCAAAGAAGACATGGAACACCAAACTCTTAAGGTAATTATTTATTTATTTGGATTTTGCTCACACCTTTTTCAGTAAAAACTCAAGCTGAGTTACATTCAAGTACATTAGACTAAGCCTCAAGAGCAGCCACTAACACATCCGATTATAGTGCCATCTTGGTCCCTCTCAATCTTTATTTTCAGTAGACTTAAACATATTGAACCCTTGTGACATAGCTTCCAAAAATTCATTAATTTTCTCAAAGTCCCTCCGTCAATCCTTTCTAATCCTGTCTGGCATCAACAACCTCCTTATCATTCACTGACTGAAATAGTGTTTCCCTTGCGAGGGAAAGACTTTCAAACAAATTATATATCTGTTACTTTCATATGAAAAAAATCAGTTATGTCTTTACAATTTGGACCAGACGTCTGCAAGTCTGAAAGCATAGAAAAATTAAATGAAGCTACTTTTCATGTAAACTATAATTGCTCTGCTTTGAGCTGAGTTTTGTATTTTTCTCTTTTTTTTTAATGAATAAAACAAGTTATATTATAATTTGGGATGACATTTTATATAAACATTCAAGAGCTTTCTATTATGTTTTGGAGTATGTCATTTGAAATGGGGAAATAGTTTTTCAGTGATACAATTCATTCATACAAGTAATAGGTTTTGGTAACAATGTTTGTTGATTACTTTCAAATTCAACAATATTAAATAAGTTACAGTGTTATCACAGGTGAATCATATAGAAGTCCTTCTACTAAGGTGTGCTAACAGATTTAGTGCATGATAACGATTCGCATGCACTAAATTATAAGACGCCCATAATAATATAATGGGCATCTTATATAGCATATGATACTCATTAACACATACTAAATCAATTAGTAAAAGGACCCCTAAATTATTTGTGTGATATTCAAACTGAACTGTGTAAAAAAAAGCATGAAATGACAAACTCCAAGTCATCTAAATGAGGCAAAAATGAATATATTTCATAATAAAGAGTGGTCCTTTCAGCATCACCTAAAGAATGTTTTGTGTGCTGATATCATGAAGAAAAACAAGTTGAAAGGAACTGTTTAGAACCAAAAATCAAAACAGAATAATACAAATTGACAAGAGAGGCTCAGCAGAAGATACCATAGATTCCTTTAGACAACAGAAGCATGTCCAAGTCCTGTGACAAGGAAACAGAAAAAATATAAATAACAAGAGCTGTCTTTGAGTGCCACTTTTTAAAAATCTTTAACATTGACATTCACACTTCAGGCAGCCCTTAACACATACTTAAAATTTTTTAAATAATTCAAACAACAATTTCTTTTTTTGGAATAAAATTTGGCTGCAGCTTTATTTCCAAATATTAATAAATTCATTTACTTAACATCAACTTAGTAACATATAATTTTCCACCAGGTTAACTTCAGAATGCGGTTAATAATGTTAAGCCCTTCGGTAACGAACTGGCTCACTTTCTCCCCACTTCACAGTGTGATTAATAATAATGTTAAGCCATTTGGTAACGAACTGGCTCACTTTCTTCCCCCCTTACCCCCCTCCCCCCAGGTGACTTACGGTACCGTCAAGCCACCTCTTACTCATGGCGGTTCCGCCCACGAGTTCATTTCCATTTCATATATTTCATACAATTCCTTTAACCGCTTCTGGTGCCTCTTAAACCTCTCATCCAGGCACCCCTTTCCATTTAAAAGCTGCTACCCTTTACCCCCAAATCCTCCACTTTCCTTAACCATCTCAAAATTTTGTCCCCACCCACACCCCCCCACCAAGGGCGGGCTGGGATGGGTCTTTCACTCCCTCCTATTCACCCTAACCCTCTCCTACCTAACTAAAAACTAATTCTGAGCGCCCAAATCTTCCCTTTCCTAGCACTTCCCTTCCAGCCAATCCTATCCCTTAATTCCTACCCAATCCCCTTTCTCCCTTTCCTGTTGCTAACCTAAACACTAACTACTTCCAAACTAACTCCCTCCTGCAACTCCCCCCCCCCCCTTTCCTTTCTTCTTCTGGCTGCCTGGCTTCAGTCAATGTTAACACCCTCCCAGCTTAACTGTGAGGGCTTCCTTATTTTTATATCCTTTTTTGATGAACTTCAACAATCTGAATCTATGATATAAATCCATATATCACTGTGGGTTGATGTACTAATCCAGGGAGAGTTCAATGGGAATCACCCTATAACAGTGGTTCCCAAACCTGATACTAGAGGCACCCTAGCTAATCAGGTTTTCAGGATATCCACAATGAATATCCATGAGAGATACAGTGCACTCCATTTAAGTGCATGTCGGATAAGCGCATGCTCTGTTTAACTGCATGCCGTACTTTGGTCCCGTTTTTGGCACCATCAATATCTATGGGGACAAACTTTGGTTTAGCGCACCACTGATAAGTGCAAGATTCACTTATATGCATGGTTTAAGACCGCTCCTCTGCAGGAAAGACTCCACATAAGCGCACGCACAGAATATAGAAGCCGATTGGCACGTGACAAAGGGGCGGTAAATTTGAAATCTCATTGGTTAACTGCCACAGGCAGAATAAGCGAAAGAAAGTTGTTAAAGTGTACACTGGCGTCATCGTCATCATGGCGCAACTGTAAGATTTTAACACTGGCTGAACGAATAGAAGTTCTTACAAAATTAGAAAACAAACAAAGTCAAGCATCTTTTGCTAAAGAATATGGTGTCAATCCCAGTCAAATTTCATGTATCTTGAAGCAGAAAGATCAGCTTCTGGAAGACTGGCAAAACAATACAAATCCATACAGGAAACGAAAACGGGTGGGAAAAGCTGAGGATGTAGAAGATGCTCTTCTTCGGTGGTTTTCTCAAGTCAGGAGCAGACAGTTTCCTGTCAGTGGTCCACTGGTTATGGAGAAAGCTAATCAGCTAGCTGAAAGTCTTGGTCTAACTGAATTCAAAGCCACTGTTGGATGGTTGGAAAGATGGAAGGAGAGGAACAACATAAAATTCAAGAAACAGCATGGTGAAAAACAAGACGCTGATGACTTTGATGCTGAAAATTGGGTTGTTTCAGTTCTTCCTACCATCTTCAATGAGTTTGCACCTCGTGACATTTTCAATGCTGACAAAAACAGACTCTACTGGCGAGCGATTCCTGATAGAACACTTGTATTCAAACAAGCTGAAACTACAAGAAGTAAAATGTCGAAGGATTGACTGACGATCCTCCTTTGCTTCAATCTGGATGGGAGTGAGAAGTTGAAACCACTCATCATTTGAAAGAGCAAACAGCCCCGTTGCTTCAAGAATGTTAAGCGACTTCCTGTGTCATACGAGGCTAACGCAAATTCATGGATGACTGGGGAAATTTGGAAGCAGTGGCTAAAGAAGTTAGCCATAAAATGTGGGCACAAAAACGTCAGATTTTGTTGCTTTGTGATAATTGTGCTGCACACAGTGATGATGTCAGGCTGTCTAACGTCAAGGTGGTCTTCCTGCCACCAAACACTACCTCTCTGATCCAACCTATGGATCAGGGCATAATAGCCAATTTCAAACAGCATTATCGGGCTCTTGTGCTACTTTGTCTGATGAGCATTATGGATGGCCAGACTGGCAAGGATAAATGTGCTGTTGAACTGGCTCGTAATCTATCACTGTTGGATTCCCTACATATGCAGAAAGAAGCCTGGAATCATGTTACACAGGCAACCAGGGCCGTGCCTAGGGTGTCTGGCGCCCTCCTGCAGACTATCAGTTGGCGCCCCCCCTGCAGACTATCAGTTGGCGGCGACCCCCCCCCCCCCCCCATGAAAATGATCGCTCACCACTTGCCACACTGACAGGAATTGTCAGCAATATTCTTAGAAACAAATTGCTATACATTGCAAAATAAGATAGCAGATGTAAATTCTCAAAGTGGACATATTCCAAACACTAAAATGAAAATAAAATGAATTTTTTCTACCTTTATTGTCTGTTGACTTTCTTTTTCTGATCATGCTGGCCCAGTATCTGATTCTGCTGCTATCTGTCCTCTTAACTCCGTTTCCAGGGCTTCCTTTCCATTTATTTCTTTCCTTTTCTCCTTTCTTCTTCATCTCTAGTCCTCAGCTTCTGCCTATTTTCTTCATCCATGTGCAGTTTTTCTCCTCTCTTCCTTTTCCCTCATTTCATCTCCTTCATCTCTCTTCCCTCCCCTCCATGTCCAGCAATTTCTCCTCTCTCCCTGAGCCCTACCCTCCCATCCATGCTCCTCTGTCCCCTGCCCCCTCCATTCATCCCTATCCAGCAATTCCCCTCTCTCCCTGAGCCCTGCCCTGCAATCCATATCCATCCATGCCCATCTGTCCCCTCCATTCATCCCTATCCAGCAATTCCCCTCTCTCCTTGAGCCCTGCCCTCCCAATCCATGCCCATCCATGCTCCACTGTCACCTGCCCCCTCCATTCATCCCTATCCAGCAATTCCCCTCTCTCCCTGAGCCCTGCCCTGCAATCCATATCCATCCATGCCCATCTGTCCCCTCCATTCATCCCTATCTAGCAATTCCCCTCTCTCCCTGAGCCCTGCCCTCCCAATCCATGCCCATCCATGCTTCTCTGTCCCCTGCCCCTCCATTCATCCTTTTCCAGCAATTCCCCTCACTCCCTGAGCCCTGCCCCTCCCATCCATGCTCCTCTGTCACCCTCCATTAATCCCTATCCAGCAATTCCCCTATCTCCCTTCCATGACCCCCGCCTCGCATCCATGCTCCTCTCTCTCCTCTCACTCCCATGTCCCATCATGTCCCAGTTGGCATGGTCTGGCCCACCCTCTTATCCCCTCCCCCTTCACATCCATGCTCTCGTCTCTCCCCTGCCCTCCTGCTCCAATTGTTCAACTGCCCGCCCTCTTCTCTCCCCCCCCAACATCCCTTTTCTTTTTTTTCTTTTTAAATTTACCTCCGTGGTGGTCCAGCAGTGCAGCGTCAGTGAAGGAGGCGGTGCTCCCGACGTCTCTAGCCTTCCCTTCACTGTGTTCCGCCTTCTTCTGACGTCAAGGAAATGACATCAGAAGAAGGCGGAATGTTGGGGGGGGGGAGAAGAGGGCGGGAAGTTGAACAATGGGAGCGGGAGGGCGAGTGAGGTGAGCATGGTGCGGCAGCGCCCCCAGAGGGAAGCGCCCCCCTGCCATGCTTACCTCGCTTACCGTGTTGGCACGGCCCTGCAGGCAACCATTGTGAACTGCTACAAGCAGGCAAGTTTTGTTAAGGATGTGGAGAGGGACGAAACAGATGCAGCTGTTGCAAACCCATCAGATGAACAGACTATTGACATCCCAGCCGGTGTTACTGAAGAGGAGTTTCATCACTATATAGCTGTTGATTATGATCTACAAACAGCTGATGACAGCACTGATGTCAAGATATGCGCCTATACGCAGGCAAAGGCTGATGATGAAACAGATGATGAAATGAGCAGCGAGGCACATGCTGATGAAATTCAATAACTTCCTGTCACTTTTGCAAGAGCGCTGGAGAGTCTCAACATCGTGCGGGCCTATCTGGAGGCCACTGGATGTCAGTACTATGACAGTTTTTACCGTCTGGCAGAAGTAGTCTATGGAACTCACAGACACAAGAGTGTACAGAGGACTATGACTGATTACTTCAAGTAAGCCTAACGTCAGTTAACGGAGACTGTATACTGTATATATAATAAATAGTACTGTACATATGTTTATCAGATGTCAAGCTTCTTTGGGTCAAAATGGTTCAGTGCATGCTCCGGTTAACTGCATGTATTTCCTTGGTCCCAGATCCTTGCACTTAAGCGGATTGCACTGTATTTGCATGCATTGCCTCCACTGCAGGATGTAGATTGTTCTCAGTACCAGGAGGGGAACCATGTGTGGATTGGCAAGAGACAACACGATCGCATAAGTACATACGAACAAAGTTACATTCTGCTTCTTTAGTGAAATATTGCCATGCACAATGGGTACCCCAAGGTTTAAGAATCTACAAAGAACCTCGGTTCCTTGATGATGTGGATTATGTGTAACAATGGAACGAGATTATCACACATTGTTCCCTTGATCTATTATCAATTATAATTGATAAATTAAATAAATTGTTACAGACATCTAACATAGCGCTAACTCAAAAAGTTGATACGCTTAAACAAATTAGTGTGGCTGCTTCATTTCAGCAACAGTGGAAAAATCATTTACAGCAGATGGAAAAATACAGAGCAGAGATTAGAACACAAAAGGTTGCAAAGTACAAATGAGATCAGTTAGAATATACCAAAGGATATGTCTTCCCATGGATGGATAGAAATCGTAAATCACCTAGGCACAAGAAGAAGAAGGCGATGTTCCTCAATTCATCAAGTGATTCATCCGGGGAAGACATTGTTCCATTGTCCTATGGCCCTCAGAGTGAATGAGGTACAGATTCCTAACAGTCAATGGATATTTAAATTGAAAGGGAGGACTGATTGCTCATTTAAACATATAATTCATGGTATTCAATGGCCATGTGGCAAATGGTATTTGGGTCAGATTAAGAAAACAGTTAAGCACAGGATTGCACAGCATCTGAGTAATTTAAGGCTAGATAAAACTGATGTTCCATTAAGTGATCACTGGAGAGTGATAGGTCATGCAGCAACAGATCTTTGATTTGTTGTTTTACAACAAATAGATTTAGCCAGGGGTAGAGATATTTCCATAATTTTGGTGAGAAGGGAATAATGTTTGATATATGAGTGGAATACATTGAAACCATATGGCTTCAATAAGGAGCTTGATTGGACAACAATTTGATTGAATATTTAGTTTAATGGTTACTATAAGGGGATGGGCTTGCTTTACGACACTCCAGCTTCTGCTAGTGAGTTTCCACTTGAGTGTGGCCCCATGGGAGGAATTGCCTACTGGAGATGGCGCTAAAGACAGTTTTTAACAACAGCGGTGAGTTTTATTCACACAATATGGTATATGTATTTTGAAATAGTATGTAACTGAAGATGTTAAGATATTGATTTTGTTTTAGGTTTAGTCTCCTGAAGATTAATACAGTCCACTTTGGAATATAAAATCCTGTTTGGTAGTCGATGGTGAAGATGCCTCATCTGCATTAAAGCCAGTGCAAACTTCAGTGGACTTTTGATCTTTGCTATTGCTCTGGATGGAGATATAAGTAGCCAGTTCAAAGTGATTTTGAGAGAAAGACTACAATATACTGAAGATATTTGAGATTTTTCATCAGACTTGGAAGACTCTGGTTGTATTATGCATCTCAGATTATGAAACTTTTGCAGTTATGGTAAATAGACATTTTCAGAGCCCTCATAGCGTTTGACATTAGGTTTTTATTTTAATTGTAATGTACGGTGTGGGAATGTTTTTCTTAAAATGATGTCAATAATAAAATTTGTAGTAATGAATGATATATTGTACAATGATTATTTGTAATATGAATATTCATTGTTGGATATCCCAAACACCTGATTGGCTGGGGAGCCTCCAGGTTCAGGTTTGGGAACAACTGCCCTATAATGCAAGAGATTTATCACAATACTAGGCCAATAGAATAGTGTGAAGTTGCATTTGTGAGAATTGTTTTTAATAGTTATATGCAAAATCAAGACATTATCACAGCCCCCATCCCAAATAAAAAAACCCAAATATATGCCCCCGAGGTGTAACTACAGTATGTTTTTTTCCAAAAGCACACTTTTACAGGTGAAATTCAGCTTCATGTACATAAATAAAGAGCTGCTTTGTCTAGTTTTTTTTTAGCTTATTGCCTGTTTTGCATATACATTGTGCTTGGTTTCACAAACTCAGAAAATAATGTGTTAAATCTGCCAATAACACGCATAAGTGTTCTTTTACTAAGCTGCGTTATGCAGCTAATGCAGCATTATGAGGGAGGTGGACAGTAGCGCAGGCCCATGCATTAAAACAAGAGACTTTGTGTAAAAAAAAAAACATGTTAGCTGCCTAATGCAGAAGGGTGCTGGGTCTGGGCATGACAGGAGCAGGAGGAGTTGTGGCTGGCAGTGACAGATAGTACACAGGTCCTTACGGTGTGTGAGCTGTCTTGGCTGCCCCTAGTGCTGCCAAAAACCTCAAGATAAGGCAGTAAGTGCAGCTGTGCTAGTGGCAGTGTGGTAGTGCATTGGTGGCACTGGAGTTGCGTCAGACCTCTTTCCCCTACATTCTTCCCTGACACTCTACTATAGCACCCAATCCCTCCTCCTGTGCCGTGATCCAAGATAGAAGGCCTCCCCAGTGCCCTGATCCATGATAGAACCCCCACCAGTACACCAATCTATGATAGACATCCCTCCCCCCCCCCCGATGCCCTAATCCAAGGTAGAAAGCTCCTCCAGTGCCCTAATCCAAGATAGAAGGGCGCCCAACAGCTGAGCCCTCCTGACAACCAAACCCTGTATCCTCCAGATAAAACCATACCCTGCCATTAAAATTCACCCCTGGTCGATTCTCCCACAAACCCCAGGATCACCCTGAGGTGCACATTGGTGTCTAGTGTTCCTCCAGGCAGCAGTGATCCTGCTTTTCTGCTGCCCAGGTAAGTACCAATCAAAAATGGTAGGAATCCAAAATGGTGCTGACAGCCCATGGCGATAGTCTCTTGGTAATACTGCAACAGGATGGATAGATACATGTTTTTCTTTTTTTAATTTTGATTTGCTTTGATTTCATAATTATTTTGTTTCAAGGCAGTTTTATTGAGATGGCTGTTGCTGCCCCTCCCCCAAATAAACAAGAAAACAGTGTTTTTTGGCAAACCAACACAACACCTCCCTCGAGCACAACCTGAACCCCCAGTGATAACCCAGAACCTTTTAATATCATCAACCAATCCCTCTCCCTTTGACTCACAACACTATGAGGCAATGTACGAGCTGCCAAGTTGCTCATTCCAGGAGGGAGAATTTTGGCCAGTCCTTGATTTCTGCAAACCTTACCCTAGTGCATTATGGGACCCTCAGCACTGATTTCAATGGATAAAATCATGGACTACAAATACTACACTGCTTTGAGATGTAAGTTTAAAACGAGGAATGGCCAAAAAGCCTCCCTTCTGGAATAAGTAACTTAGCAGCTCTGAATATACCATTCCTCACCCTCCACCAAAGCTAGAGTCTTGGAAACAGGAAACACTAAAGCAAAGGTAGGAGTAACCTGGACTGGAATGGCAGAAGTTGGAGATTTGAAAGTATGTAGCTTTGAGGATTATGGTGGTTCCAAACTCTATCAGAATGCACAGAAGTGGGCTGTTCTCATTCAACATGGATGTAATCCAGTATAAGGTGTTTCCTCTAAGGAATAAGCAAATGAAGACCCCTTCCACCGTCCTTTTCTATAAGAACCTCCGTGGGTGTGTCAGGAAACATTTTATAAGGAAACTAATGCAGAGCTGCAAAATTGCCCAGTTCCAGGAGAGAGGCTTTTTGGCCAATCCTGGTTCTGACCTTAAAGCCTAAAGCAGTATGGAATTGTTTGTCCATGAGTTTACTATTTGAAATCCATGCTCAAGGTACCATAATGCATCATGATAGGCTTATCAGAAAGCCAAAACTGGCCTTAAATCTCCCACTTAGAACTGGCTAATTTATCAGTTCCGCTGAGCTGCCGTGGATAAAGTAGTATTGTTGCTGTGTTAGTCCACTCACACACATTACTTTTATATTGGTTTATTTCTATTTATTACCTTTACGCTTCTGTAAGCACTCAAATTTATCTGAGTTATCCTATCAGCTTTTTTTATTTAGGTGGCTGAATCAATGTGTGACAACTTTTACATTTATTAAGATATGTTAAACTGTTAATGTGGCATTTATCGCAAGGCAGGCAGTAGCGCTGGTCCATATATGGAATGATGACCCTTAGCGCTAGTACTACAAGACTACTGTTAGGGGTCATCAGGGCCATTTTGGATTCAAACACTGACCTGGGCAACAGCAAAGGGGAATCACTGCCCCACCAATGTTGACCCTGGGTAAAGTCCTGGAGGGATTGGGGGAGGAGGGAGAGTAGACCTGTGAGGATATTAGTTGATACAATGTGTGTACAGACTGGTTTGTGGATAATGGCACTAAGTCTAGGTGAAAAACACACTTAAGTACAGGTCTCATAATTCAACCCCACCCATTTTGTCCACTTAGCTACTGGTAAGAAATATGGATTGAGTATATAGAATAGTGGTTTATTTATAGATCGATATAGAGAAATAACATGTACAGTAACTGTATAGATTCATTATCAGTCATGTCCTTCAAGTCATGATAACACTATGGATGGGCATTAGCCAGGGATATTTGTTGACAGAACCCTGCCAATCATGTAGAAGCCTGCAATGTCAGATTCAGATATCCTGATATTGAGTGGAATTCCCCTTCCTCAAGGATGCCTTGAATGATCCAGGCTGCATGCTAGTTGAGTCATTGCATGTACTGTTCCTGGATCAGGGTCACAGGCTTTATGCTTGACTAATGTAAAGTGATGTGGTAGCCGTGTTAGACCACTTTAAAGGTAATAATTAGACATAAAACAAAAACATAGAAAAGAAAATAAGAAGATACCTTTTTTTTTAAATTTATTATTTATTCATTTAACAATATATTACAAGAAATCTTCTTGAGTATGATAGAGTCAATAGTAAAAGCTTTACATCAGTAAATAAAGGAAAAGAAAAAGCAAAAAGGAAAAGAAATGTGAATATATATTCACTTTTCTAAATCTATTGACTCTCAAGTCCATAAACAGAGATCCAAGATTAAATAATCTAAGGGAGAAATATAACATAGGAATTAATTTCAACAACTATTATACTCTGCTAGAAAGTTGTACATCATCTTCTTCTACTGCTTCTCAATTTTAACTGAGGCTATCAATGTTGAAACATGAACAGGTTCAGTAAACATATATTTTTTACTCCCAAGCCTTATTATGCACTTGCAGGGGTACCTTAAAAAGAAGGTACCCCCCAAGTGCAATACCTCTGGCTTAGCGAGCAAAAATTGTTTCCTCTGTCGTCTTGTCTCCTTAGAGACATCAGGGAATAACATTATTCTAAAACCAAAAAGGGTTTCTCTTTATTTCGAAAGAAAAGACGGAAAATCCAATTCTTATCGGGCATTAAGGCGACAGTCGCCACCAAAGTAGAAGCCGTCGCCAAGTCAGAGTCAGAGGTCTCAAGCAAAAGAGAGACGTCAATCGGTTGTTCAAATTCTTGATTCAGATTCTTCCCCGGGATGTGGAGGGGCATAATCGAACGAAAACGTCTATCTCCATGGGCGTTTATCTCCGAGAACGGGTCCGTGAAGGGGCGGACCGAACCGTATTGTGGGAAAAAATAGACGTCCATGTTTTATTCGACAATTTGTGAGCTGGGCGTTTTTGTTTTTCAGCGATAATGGAAAATGAAAGCGCCCAGCTCAAAAACGAATAAATCCAAGGCATTTGTTCGTGGGAGGGGCCAGGATTCGTAGTGCACTGGTCCCCCTCACATGCCAGGACACCAACCGGGCACCCTAGGGGGCACTTTTACAAAAAAAAAAAAAAAAGGTAAAAGAGCTCCCAGGTGCATAGCACCCTTCCCTTGTGTGTTGAGCCCCCCCAAATCCCCCTCAAAACCCACCACCCACAAGTCTACACCATTACTATAGCCCTAAGGGGTGAAGGGGGGCACCTACATGTGGGTACAGTGGGTTTGGGGGGCGGTGTGGAGGACTCCCATTTACCAGCACAAGTGTAACAGGTTGGGGGGATGGGCCTGGGTCTACCTGCCTGACGTCCACTGCACCCCCTAATCACTGCTCCAGTGACCTGCATACTGCTGCCAGGGAGGTGGGTATGACATTTGAGGGTGAACATAAAAAGTTGTGAAACGGCATATTTTTGTGGTGGGAGGGGGTTTGTGACCACTGGGGGAGTCAGGGGAGGTCATCCCCGACTCCCTCCAGTGGTTATCTGGTCATTTAGGGCACTTTTTGGGGCCCTATTCGTGGAAAAACAGGGTCCAGGAAAAGTGCCCTAAATTCTCGCTAAAAACGCATATTTTTTTCCATTATCGGCGAAAGGCGCCTATCTCTGATCGGCCGATAACCACGCCCCAGTTCCGCCTTCACCATGCCTTTGACACGCCCCCATCAACTTTGTCTGCATCCGCGACGGAGTGCAGTTGAAAATGTCCAAATTTGGCTTTTGATTATACCGCTTTATTCGTTTTTGTGAGATAAACGTCTATCTCCCGATTTGGGTCGCAATATAGGCGTTTTTCTTTTTCAATTATAAGCTGGATAGTATACTTGTGAAAAGGGTGGAAAGTCCTTTTCCATAATATTCAAAACTTCAGAAAAATAACGCTTCAACATATCCAAAGGAAGAACATTTGATAATCTGGGAAAGTTGACAAATCTCAGGTTATGATTTTTAGTATAATTATCAAATGTTTCCATTTTTTGCTTAATATTCGTCAAATCTTTTAACATCGTAGTTTGGACTGTTTCCAGTTTCACAATCCTTTGATCAATTTTTTCTACTTTTTCATTCAATGCATTAATCTCTTCTTCCTTTTTTTGTAATTCAGTTTCAATATGCTTTACTTTTGGTAAAACCTCGTTAACTTGTTTAAGGAAAAGCTGTCCCAGGTTAGACATTAAGTCCCACAAAACATCTAGAGTCACTTCCTTTGGTTTTACCGCTAACTCTTTAGGCAATTCAAATCTTACTGGAAGCTGCTCACGAACCTCACTTCGGCTCTCAGTTTCTCTCCCTTCATTCCCCGCCGGCTCCATGGGCAAACTGCCCTCCATTCCCTCCTCAGATAGATTCGTCGCTTCTCCCCGGCGTTCTCCTGGGTCCGTACCTACTTCCAAGGGGGACCCTGTCAGGTCAGAGAGGAAGGAACTTGCACAGAGGGGTTGGGGAGGCGGAGTTCGCTCTGCGGGGCTCAACATTGTTTCTAGACCGGAGGAAGCCGAAATCTCCCTTTCGCCGACGTTCCTAACCGGTAGCTTTCCGCATTCCAGTACAGCTGCTCGTGGCCTCAGAAATTGGTCAATTGGACCAGGTAAAGGAGGTTGCAGCGGGGAAGCTCTGCCCGCTATTCTCCCCCTACGCTTCGGCATCTTCAGAAAGAGGTTCGGAGCATCCTAGCAGAGCGGCGCCATCTTGGATCTCATGTGCCTTAGAAGATACCTTTTTTATTGGACTAACTTAATACATCTTTTGATTAGCTTTCAAAGGTAGCCCTTCTTCAGATCAGCACTAATTGACCTGCTATTTGTCTCCAGGTATTGCCATGGAACTCTGATTATGTTATGCTGATCTTTTTTTGTGTGTGTGTTTATTTTTGGGGGGTTTCTGTTTGCTTTTGTGTTTACTTTTGTATTATCTGTATGACAAAAAGTTTAATAAAAACATAATAATAAAAAAAGAAATGAGCAAATGTTGATAAATATCAGTATATATATATATATATATATATATAAGTGAATCTCAAAAGCATTCCAATGACAGTCTCACAGGAAGAGGATGGGGTGGGTTAGGTAAGAAACAGGGGGAACTGGGTGGATGAGAAACAGGGAAAAGTGGATTGTAGATAAGAGGGTAACAAGGCAGGAGAATGTTATGGTTTATAATGGACTAGAAAATCCAAATCTTTGTTAAGTCCTGTCTGGTGATGCAGTGTTATGGTTTTGAAAGTGCTGTCCCACAGAGGTAATATCCTGGTTGGCATTGAGGGGCATAATTGAATGAAAATGTCTATCTCCATGGGCGTTTATCTCCGAGAACGGGTCCGTGAAGGGGCGGACCGAACCGTATTTTCGAAAAACATATACGTCCATGTTTTATTCGACAATTTGTGAGCTGGGCGTTTTTGTTTTTCAGTGATAATGGAAAATGAAAGCGCCCAGCTCAAAAATGAATAAATCCAAGGCATTTGTTCGTGGGAGGGGCCAGGATTCGTAGTGCACTGGTCCCCCTCACATGCCAGGACACCAACCGGGCACCTAGGGGGCACTTTTACAAAAACAAAAAAAAAGGTAAAAGAGCTCCCAGGTGCATAGCACCCTTCCCTTGTGTGTTGAGCACCCCAAATCCCCCTCAAAACCCACTGCCCACAAGTCTACACCATTATTATAGCCCTAAGAGGTGAAGAGGGGCACCTACATGTGGGTACAGTGGGTTTGGGGGGTTGGACGACTAATAAGCATTAAGCAGCACAATTGTAACAGGTAGGGGGGGATGGGCCTGGGTCCACCTGCCTGAAGTCCACTGCACCCCCTAACAACTGCTCCAGGGACCTGCATACTGCTGCCAGGGAGGTGGGTATGACATTTGATGGTGAAAATAAAAAGTTGTGAAACTTTTTTTGTGGTGGGAGGGGGTTCGTGACCACTGGGGGAGTCAGAGGAGGTCATCCCCGATTCCCTCTGGGGGTAATCTGGTCATTTAGGGCACTTTTTGGGGCCTTATTCATGAAAAAACAGAGTCCAGGAAAAGTGCCCTAAATTCTAGCTACAAACGCATACTTTTTTTCCATTATCGGCGAAAGGCGCCCATCTCTCCTCGGCCGATAACCACGCCCCAGTTCCACCTTCGCCACGCCTCCGACACGCCCCCGTCAACTTTGTACGCTTCCGCGATGGAGTGCAATTGAAAACGTCCAACATCGCCTTTCCATTATACCGATTTATTCGTTTTTGTGAGATAAACGTCTATCTCCCGATTTAGGTCGAAATCTAGGCATTTTTCTCTTTCAATTATAAGCTGGATTGTCATTTTTCATATGATGTCTATGCAGATTAAATCTCATCTTTAGCATCTGGCTTGCTTCTCTAATATAGCACCCTTCTTCACACTTTTTACACTGAATGATATATACCACATTTGAAGATATGCATGTGAAAGATTCCTTTATGTTGAATATTTTTCCTTTGTGAATGACTGTGGGATCCTGTGAAATGTGTTGGCACAGTTTGCAGCTGGATATATTGCAAGGATGTGTGTCACTCTCTTTCTGAGTTTCTATCGGGAGATTGCTTTTCACTAGTTTGTGTTTTAAGTTGGTTGACTGTCGAAAGGCCAGCACTGGTGAGGATGGGAATATCTCGTTCAGTAGTTCATCCTCCTGGAATAGTGTCTGTAAATCTTTTATGATTCTTTTCAATTTTTGTAGCTCTGGGTTGTATATCACTAGAAGTGAAATTCTGTCTATGGCTTTCTTTTTCTTGTACTGCAATAGGTTTTCCCTGGGTATTTTAAGGGAGGAGGCAACATTCTTGGAAATTATTTTGAGGTTGTAGCGTTTTTGTTTGAAGGATTCAGTCAGGATTTTGAGATGTTTGTTTCTGTCTCTTGGGTCAGAGTAGATATGATGGCATTTTGAGCCTTGGCTGTTGTAAAATTGATTTTTTTTCTATGTGAAAGGTGAAAGGTGGAAGCTGGAGTTGTGGAGGTAACTGCATCTGTCTATAGGTTTCCTGTATATAGATGTTTATATACAGCCATTGCTGATGGAAACTGTGGTGTCGAAAAATCTGACTTTTTCTGGGGAGTAATCAATTTTGAATTTGATTGTAGGGTGGTATGTATTGAATGAACTGTGGAATTGTTTTAGAGTTTCTTCCCCTTCAGTCCAGATAATGAAAATGACATCAATATTCCAGTAGTATATATAAAAAAAATCCTTTGTATAGTATATATCAAAAATCTTTTGGCTACTACTTACAATTCTGATTATGCAGACAAACTCTGCAAATGCGCTTGTCAGAACCTGGGAAATGAACTTATTCATCACCTTTACAAAAAGAAGAAAACAATAAAAACCCAAAGAGATGAAATCATATTTGTTTAGGTAATGTTTGTTATAATAATTTGTATTCACTATTTAATATCATATAATCCTCATATAGTGTCAGCAGTCACTTAAGGTTATCTCACTCTGAGCTTTGAACTTAGGTTATATGGTTGATTTTATTGTATGTCAAAAACTGACTTGATAGTACAAGAGTAAAGAAATTAAACAATCCAAATGAACAAAATCTTTTCCCATATACTAGAGGTGTCACATACTAAATCAGCCCTCAGTGATAAGAATAATAATAGTGATAGAATCTTGGATTTCACCTCAAAATTGGGATATCCTACAATGTTTATATTTATGTTTCTTAGAATCATTTCATAATCCACCTTTTCTGCATCCAGGCCACAGCAGCTGACAATAAAATATAATTAAATGCAAAAACAAGAAAGGAACACCAAAAATCATGGGAAAAAAACAGACCAATCACACAAAGACACATTCATACCAAAAATGACTAAAATAAACTAAAAAAAAACACCATTTTTGTCACAGTTGAGTTATACCCTTTGAAAGCTGAATTAGTCCTTTGAAGCAGCTGAAGATCGGCGAAACAAGGAACTCTTGTCAAGATGCGGGGTCTAGAAGCTATATGATATGACTGTATGCCACCTCTACTGCTAACAGGCTCTGGTACTGAGAATTTTTCTGGATGTGGATTTCTACAACATTAAGGATTCTCTTGCTAATATAATCACCTTTTTCAGATAAGTGAATTTTTAGAACAAGTGATTATGTGTAATGCAATTTAGACCTGAGAACTGTATATTTTGAATTTTGAACTTTGATCAGTTGCATAGATGAATTTGGAACTTTTATTTGTCTGCTCTTTTTCTAATTATTTAATGGAGTTTTTTTTAGACCAGTGATATGATTGTGAGATATCCCGATTTTGGAGGGGAAGGGGGTCACTGAGGTCTTTTTCTCCGAATAGGTATGATTTGTATACAACTTTATTGTATACAATTCTGGTCAGCCCTGGTTGGGTCTGGAGTGTGGTCTATAAATATTTTATTAAACATATTCATCAATAAACACCAATGGCATTTGTTTCATTTCATGTCATTTCCAATTCAAAATAACACAAAAAAAAACCCAAATGTACATTTTGTCTCATTTCAGTGGATGCTAAACATGAAAACAAAGATATTAAGCAGCACAAAAAAATGGTCTGTGATTTTTTTTAGTGCATAGGTTTCCCATGCACTGAGGCCACTTTAAGCGTGACAATAACATGACCACAGTTTCTATTTTCCCCTTTATGGCCACATGTTAATTTCCTAATTAGCACATGGCCATTAGTGTGTGAGTCCTTACTGCCACCTATTTACTAGGTGGTAGGGCTCCTGTGCTAATCCGGCAGCACGTGGCAATTTACCCACACTACCCAATTAGCACAGGACATGCCTACTCTCTACCTGCAAACATATCCCTGTGCTAAAAAATATGCCGTAATGCCTTTATAATGTGCAATAAGCACATGCGAGTTCTTACTGCTGCTTTTTAAAATGGTCCCCAAATGATTTATATTATCTCCGAACATACTAGTGGCTCTACTGGGATCCTTGGAGGGTCTGTCATGCCTGTTAAGGCTTTCGTCCAATAAATACCAGCTCGCTGCTGATCAACCATTGCAGCAGGACACTGGTCTTCCCCAGAAAGTCCTCTTTGGAAAATCTTAATACACATAAATGGGGCTCATTTTCAAAGCACTTAGACACACATGGAGGGGTATAATCGAACGTGGACGACTATCTCTAAGGGCACCCAACTCTGGGGACGTCCCAGCGAATGGGCGGGGCACCCTGTATTATAGAAACAAGATGGACGTCCATCTTTCGTTTCGATAAAATGGTCATAAACGCCCAAATGTCAATATTTAGGTCGACCTTAGAGATGGTCGACCTAAATGTTGAGATGGACGACCTAAGAGATGGGCGACCTCGGTTTTCACCGATAATGGAAATTGAGGATGCCCATCTCCATGACCAAATCCAAGGCCTTTGGTCGTGGGAGGAGCCAGCATTCATAGTGCACTGATCCCCCTGACATGCCAGGACACCAACCGGGCACTCTAGGGTCACTGCAGTGGACTTCACAAATTGCTCCCAGGTGTATAGCTCCCTTACCTTCGGTGCTGAGCCCCCCAACCCCCCCCAAAAAAAAACACACTTCCCACAACTGTACACCACTACCATAGCCCTTAGGGATGAAAGGGGGCACCTACATTGTGGGTACAGTGGGTTTTGGATGGGTTTTGGAGGACTCACATTTACCACCACAAGTGTAACAGGTGGGGGGATGGGCCTGGGTCCGCCTGCCTGAAGTGCACTACACCCACTAAAAACTGCTCCAGGGACCTGCATACTGCTGTGATGGAGTTGGGTATGACATTTGAGGCTGGCATAGAGGCTGGAAAAATGTTTTTTTAATTTTTGGGGGGCGGAGGGGAGGGGGTTGGTAACCACTGGGGGAGTAAGGGGAGGTCATCCCTGATTCCCTTCGGTGGTCATCTGGTCAGTTCGGGCACCTTTTTGAGGCTTGGTCGTGAAAAAAAAGGGACCAAGAAAAGTCAGCCAAATGCTCATCAGGGATGCCCTTCTTTTTTCCATTGTCGGCTGAGGACGCCCATCTCTTAACCACGCCCCCGTCCCACCTTCAGTACACTGCCAACACGCCCCCGTGAACTTTGGTCATCCCCGTGACGGAAAGTAGTTGAGGACGCCCAAAATCGGCTTTCGATTATGCCGATTTGGGCGACTCTGAGAAAAGGATGCCCATCTCCTGATTTGTGTCCCAAGATGGGTGCTCTTCTCTTTCGAAAATGCCCCTGAAAGTACCATAGGCTACTGTGGTACTTTCTGCGTCTAAGTGCTTTGAAAATGAGCTGCTGGTGAATAAGTCACTCACTGGAGAAATTTATTTCTGAACTTCATGAGAGCTGCTAAGATTCTCCTCTCATTTGAAACCCTTAATATGATGGGATAATGCTAATGCCCCTCATGGGTTTGGTAGTTCATTAGTACACCTATAATATCCCCTACAGAGGGACATCTGTGTTTCAGCAGACAAATGGAGGATTTCAGAAACAGGGAAAACTTGTAGATTTTTTTTCTCTGTTTTATTCTTTCACTTTCTTGTGTGTGTGTGTGTGTGTGTGTGTGTGTGGGAGGGTTTCTGAATGTGTTATTTCCATTCTATAGATTAGATGGAAGATATGGTGGGGGGGGGGGGGGAGATATTTATCAACATGGGCTATCATTAAGATGGGTTATTTTACTACAAGTCATGCTATTTTAGCACAGGGTCTCATTAAATAAAATAGGACCCTGTCCTAAAATATCACAACTTGTGGTAAAATAACCCATCTCAACAGTAACCATTGATTACTTCTTTCCTAATAGAATTATGATGTCCTCCACCAGTATCAGCCTTTTATATTAAGTGTACTCATTTGTAAATCCTGGGAGCTTCGAAATAACTTATAAAAGACTGCTTTTCTACAATAAGGTCTGCATTTGTCTTCCATTCCATGGTGGATTTTGTAGACCGTTTGCCTTCTTGTTTTCTTACCCATGTATAATGTTTGACATCATAGGTGCAGGGGTGTGGCCAGATGGCCAATTTTGAGTGGGCCTGAGCCCAAGGTGGGTGGGCATGGGATTTACCTCCCCCACCGGTTTGCTCCTCTCTCCACCCCTCCCTCCTCACAAACCCCCAAATATTAAATACTTGAGCTGTCGGGGATCCCCAAACCCTGTCAGCTGAATATTTCCTCCTCGAACAGCCAACACTCTTCCAAATGGCAGCCAGCAGCACTTGCCTCAAATTGCTGCTGCTGGCAGGCCGTGCATGCTCAGTGCTTTTGCATGTGTGAAAACTGAGCCGGTCTCAGCGTCAGCTCAAGGCAAGTGCTAATGGCTGACATTTGGAAGAGCAAGGGCTGCCCAAGGAGAGGAAATCTTCAGCTGGCAAAGTATGGTGATCTCCACCAGCACAGCAAGAATGTCACAATTTTGGGTGGGCCTGAATCCATAGTGGGTGGGCCCTGGCCCACCCAGGCCCATCTGTAGCTACGCCATTACATAGGTGTAATTTTAGTTTGGGATATTCTGTATTATACATCATTGTCTACCAGTCAAAGTACAATCTATGCTGTAATGTATAAGATTTGTGAAGCTGGCATTCATATGTCATGTATTACATTCAAAGTCAATAAACACATTTACAGAAATTACAATTATTCTAATAGTAGGTATTTGTCTTCTAATATTAGAATGAGAAACTCAAACGTGTCTCAGTAGGCCATTGTTTGGAGACATTCCACTATTTCTTTGTGAAATTTTCTTAGGTTCAGTAATCATAATTAACATTTTCATTTTGTTGATTGGAAAGAGTGATTACCAATCCAAAAGTTTGTACTACTCCAGAAGCATAACAAGATCCACCTGTAAAATAGATGTCTCTGGAGTTTTTCTTTGCTCAGACACTTCAAGGCAGCAGTAAAAAGAACAGTAGAATTTGATTAATATTACACAGTTGCAGCTGAGGCACAAGGAAGAAAACTATAGTCTATAGACAGGTACCAAGTCTACTTCAAAGAAAGGAATTGTATCTTGTTTCTTCATAACCTTTACTGCTATGCGATAAAAAGGAAATAAAAAAATATCTTCTTTGGCATAAAGTTAACAAACTTACAACAAAGAAAATGTTTGCTTTACCGTGTGATTTATATTTTTATTTTTCGGCTGTTGTCTGTTTCCAGTCTTTAAAGAACTGTGGCGCTAGCAATGTATTTTTAAATTAAAATTAATATGTTTTACTGGTTCTATCTGTAGTGCCATTTTAACAATGGTCAAAGGTGGTTTAGAAATTCATGTTGACACATAGGACTTACTTACAATATAAAAAAAACACTGCAGAAGCTACAGTATTTAAAAAAGTAGATAATTTGAGATTAACAGTATGATGGTAAATTTGAGTTTGTCTTAATAATTTGGGCTCTTGTTATTTAATAAATATGATCTTGAACCTACTTATTCCATGTACTTTAATGTACCTCAGTGTTTGAAAAAAAATGGTAGCCCTTGCAATAACTAGTTCACTGTTAGGAATTTCAAGTGAGTAAAAATGTTAGTCATGATTCTAGGAAGTGCTATGCCACACAACATTTCTGATTCTAAAAGTGGTGTTCTATAAATCATTCCTGTAGTTGTGATATGGCCCACTGTAATAGTGTTGACATGCACACCAAAGGAAATCTATCATGAATGGTATCCAGCACCTTACCTTTAGACAAACTGTAATAGTTACTTCTGAATCCATTTTTACTGATGGATAATCAGCATATCTTGCTATAACCATGTTATTTTAATTACTAATACAACACATCTGCAAACTGACAACACAATATAAAGAGATGCCTATTGGCCATAAACCTAGATCACTAGTTCAAGTTGCTTTGGGTGACTACTTAAATATTTCTTTCAGTATTATAATCACAGTACAATACAGAGGCAATCCACCTTATAATTGAAAGAGAAAAACGCCTAGATTTCGACCCAAATCGGGAGATAGACGTTTATGTCACAAAAACGAATAAATCGATATAATGGAAAGCCGATTTTGGACGTTTTCAACTGCACTCTATCGCGGAAGCGTACAAAGTTGACGGGGGCGTGTCGGAGGCGTGGCGAAGGAGGAACTGGGGCATGGTTATCGGCCGAGGAGAGATGGGCGCCTTTCGCCGATAATGGAAAAAAGGTACGCATTTGTAGCTAGAATTTAGGGCACTTTTCCTGGACCCTGTTTTTTCACGAATAAGGCCCCAAAAAGTGCCCTAAATGACTAGATTACCATCAGAGGGAATCGGGGATGACCTCCCCTGACTCCCCCAGTGGTCACTAACCCCCTCCCACCACAAAAAAATGATGTTTCACAACTTTTTATTTTCACCCTCAAATGTCATACCCACATCCCTGGCAGCATGCAGGTCCCTGGAGCAGTTGTTAGGGGGTGCAGTGGACTTCAGGCAGGTGGACCCAGGCCCATCCCCCCCTACCTGTTACAATTGTGCTGCTTAATGCTTAGTCGTCCAACCCCCCCAAACCCACTGTACCCACATGTAGGTGCCCCCCTTCACCCCTTAGGGCTATAGTAATGGTGTAGACTTGTGGGCAGTGGGTTTTGAGGGGGATTTGGGGGGCTCAACACACAAGGGAAGGGTGCTATGCACCTGGGAGCTCTTTTACCTTTTTTTTTGTTTTTGTAAAAGTGCCCCCTAGGTGCCCGGTTGGTGTCCTGGCATGTGAGGGGGACCAGTGCACTACGAATCCTGGCCCCTCCCACAAACAAATGCCTTGGATTTATTCGTTTTTGAGCTGGGCACTTTCATTTTCCATTATCACTGACAAACAAAAACGCCCAGCTCACAAATTGTCGAATAAAACATGGACGTCTATTTTTTTCGAAAATACGGTTCGGTCCGCCCCTTCACGGACCCGTTCTCGGAGATAAACGCCCATGGAGATAGACGTTTTCGTTCAATCATGCCCCTCAATGTGATCCATATGTTGTATTATAGAAAGAAGAGCTGTGGCTCTAGGGTTCTTTGCCACGGAGTCTATATAAGGAGTCTATATAAGATAGCAATACTGTAATTCCTCCTTCAGTTTTATCAATGTCATCAGGATAATTACAATGAAATGATTCCCTCTCTCTTTTTTTTTCTTTCATAGGTGATTGTAGTTATATTTCTGAAGTGCTGTACCTATAAAATACAGATGAAAGGATCTATGCTGCTGAAATGATTCCCCTGAGATATCCAGTACTAAATAGTGTAAAATACACTGATGCACTCTGTGGCTATGTAGTTAATGTTTTACAGAGAAGAAAAAGTTACAATGACAGCAATACATGGGTTATTATCAGGAGAACAGATTAAAATGAAGAGATAACTGGGACATGTTTCTACTAGACACAATGGGATCAATTTTCAAGAGTAAAAGCCATGTTGATTTAAATGCCAGTTCCAGCATTTCAATTTCCAATTATATTCAACAGTTCTAAGCCAAAAATATTACTTAGGCTAGCAGCTGAAAATTGCCTCTACTGTCCACTGTATCTCCATCTCAAATCCTGCCCCTTACTGTATTGATAGTATCAGGCTCTTCAGACAGATTTTCAGCTGATACAATTTTACACCTATCGACATCCTAAGGATCTCCAAGTTATATGTTGACCAACCACTTGTAAAAGTAGAATTTGTTGGAATGTTATTCTTAATTTTTCATGTCACACATAAAATTCCCAAGGAGTACTTCAATACCCAAAAAGCCAAGGTGAGGTAAAATCACAATGATTCAAACAAAAAAAAATACCCTATAAAACCACAGAGTAAATGCCTATGAATAAACAAAATAACATGTTAATAGAGGGACTTCAGTAAGGAGTCACCTGGGCTGAGAGTCACTAATGCTAAATTGCCATCAATAAAATAGTATAGTTCACATTTTCTAATAATTAAAAGGGCTTTTATTTTTGCCACTTTAAAACCTAGTGCTTAGGGTGGTGGACTTTGGTCCTGGGGAACTGAGGAACTGAGTTCGATTCCCACTTCAGACACAGGCAGCTCCTTGTGACTCTGGGCAAGTCACTTAACCCTCCATTACCCCATGTAATCCGCATTGAGCCTGCCATGAGTGGGAAAGCGCGGGGTACAAATGTAATAAAAATAAAAAAAACCGACATGGCCATGTTTCACCTCTCTAGAAGCTGTGTCAGGGATTATCAACCATGTGGTGAAACATAAAAAAACATATATTTATTAAAAGTAAATAACAACTAAACCATAAAATAAAATACTGTCTCAAAATTAACAAACACACTAAAGACAAGATTATCAAATTTGCAATAGAAACACAATAATAACTGATATAATTCAAAATATTAGTAGATATATAATTAATATTAATAATATTAAAAAGCACAAACTCTAAACACTTATAAGTTCAATGGCACAAGATAAAAAACATTGCACAAAGAATATGTAGAGAGCCTTTTTCAAATGAAGGAGAGCTCTGGAATGAGGGGGCATACGACAAAGTTAAGAGGGATTAGGCTTAGGAGTAACCTAAGGAAGTATTATTTCACAGAAAGAGTGGTGGAGGCATGGAATGGCCTCCTGGTGGAGGTGGTGGAGTCAAGGACTGTTCCAGAATTTAAAAAGGCATGAGATAAGCATGTGGAATCGCAATTATTGATGTTAATTGACACTAATCAGGACTTGCGCACATAGCTGCTTGTGTGTTATTCTATAAACTGCATGCCTAAATTGTCTCGTGTGCAACACGAAAGGGGGCATGGCATGAAAGGGGCATAGGCAGGTCAGGGGTAATTCTAAAATTTGAATGGAATGCTATAGATTACCCAGGTTATATACTTATCTTCTGCATCAAGATTCACACGAAAGTTCAGCAAGTGTACATTCTCACTCTGAAAGTTGGGCAGAAATCTGCGCTAACCCAGATTCTATATATGGCACCTAAAAATCTGCACAGAAACTGAAGTGTAGACTATAACAATGCGCATAACTTAATTAGTTACCTAGCTAATCAGTGCTGTTAATTGGATGGTAGCAAGCAATTAGCACTAACCGGCATTAATTGATATTTACACGTACAACTTGCTAAGTGTATTCAGTAACATGGTGCACCTAAATTCTAAGTTGCATAGTTGAAAAAGGGGCATGGCCATGGGCAGTGTGTAGGCATTTCTAAAATCTATGTGTATTATTATAGAATAAACCTGATCTGTATCTAATTTAGACATCGGGATTTACACCATGTAAAATGTGGCCTAAATGAACACAACCAAATTTAATCACATGGTGAGCCACTTGGCGTATTCTATAAGCAACACGGAAATTTAAGTCTATTCTACAAAATTTAGGTGTACTTTAGAAAATAATCTTATGCGTAATTTTTTACCATACAGATTTTTGAGGCGCCATATACAGAATCTGCACTGAATGATATTCTATAAAGTGCGCTCAACCCAGAGCACCCTTTATAGAATAGAGTTTAGTGTGGATTTGCGTGGGTTTATTGTTGCCTACATTTGATTGCCATTTACTGAATCTGGTTCTAACTGCTTGATGAATTTTAGAAAGACTGCCATATTTTACCTAGATTTTCAGAAGGTATAGGATACATTTAGTGATGCTTTTGGTTTAAATGAAGAAGATAATTAGACTCTTATTTAAAATTGTTGACTGAAACCTTAATGGAGTGGTAAGAAAAAGGTCAGAATATGTTGGGGAGAGTGTTTAGCTTCCTCTTCCGATTAGGCAAATTAGTTCCTATTATTCTTTCAGGAAAGTTTTAAAACTTAGTGTGCACTAACGATAGAGACACCCATTATATATGGGTGTCTCTATTGTTAGCGAAAGGTAAAAATGAGCACGCACTAAAAAGTAAAATGAGCACACCTACAGTACGGCTTAGTAAACAGAGCTCTTCATTTTAAAGTATAGAGGGGCATTTTAGAAAGAAACGTCTAAGTTGGAATTTGGACGTCTTTGTAAAACGTCCAAATTCGGAGGCGGGGAGAAGGTCATTTTTAAAAAAGATGGATGTCCATCTTTGTTTTTGAAAATACCATGGACATCCTTGGATTTGGACGTCTTTGTTTTTTGGCGATTTTCGAAACCAAAGATATCCAAGTCTAAAACGTTCAAATTCAAGCCATTTGGATGTGGGAGGAGCCAGCATTTGTAGTACACTGGTCCCCCTGACATGCCAGGACAGCAATCGGGCATCCTAGGGGGCACTGCAGTGGACTTCATAAAATGCTCCCAGGTACATACCTCCCTTACCTTGTGTGTTGAGCCCCCTAACCCCCCCCCCAAACCCACTACCCCCAACTGTACACCACTTGCATAGCTCTTACAGGTGAAGGGGGACACCTATATGTGGGTACAGAGGGTTTCTGGTGGGTTTGGGAGGGCTCACTGTTTCCTCCACAAATATAACAGGTAGGGGGGTATGGGCCTGGGTCCACCTGTCTGAAGTGCACTGCACCTACTACTAAACTACTCCAGGAACCTGCATGCACTGTCATGGACCTGAGTATGACATCTAAGGCTGTCATAGAGGCTGGCAAGTAATATTTTTAAAGATGTTTTTTGAAGATGGAAGGGGGTTAGTGACCACTGGGGGAGTAACGGGAGGTCATCACTGATTCCTTTCAGTGGTCATTTGGTCATTTCAGGCACCTTTTTGTGCCTTATTCATAATAAAAAAAGGTCTGACCATTATGGCTCAAAGATGTCCAAGTTTTAGGAACGCCCAAGTCCCGCCTCAACCACGCCTCTGATATGCCCCCTTCAGATTTGGACTCCCTTGCGACGGACTTCAGATAAAGATGTCCAAAATCGGGCAGGGACTGTCTTTCTTCTATGTTTGTGCAGCGCTGCGTACGCCTTGTAGCGCTATAGAAATGCTAAATAATAGTAGTAGTAGTAGGGTTTCAATTAAACTGATTTGGACGTCTCTGAGAGATGGATGTCCAAGTGACGATTGATGTCACTTTTTGGATGTCCATCTCTTTCAAAAATGAGCCTGATAGGCTCTAAAAATTTGTAAAATAGAGTAAACAAGTTAGATAGCATTAAGAAACATTAGTACATAAAAAACATAAGGGCCCTTTTACTAAGCTGCACTAAAAAAAATGGCCAGTATTATCGGTAGTACAGGACTTTCTTGCACACGGCAACTTTTAGCATGGCTGTAAAATGGTCACATTTTCCATTTACTCTATTGATGGCCATGCACTAATTTCCCCACTAGCACATGGCCATTAGCACGTTAGCCATTACTGATATCCATTTTATAGGCAGTAAGGGCTCCCACACTAACTATGTGCTAATCAGTTAGCACACAGTGAAGTAGCTGCACTAAACGATTAGCACTGGCCGTGCCTACTCTCCATTCCACAACCACCCCAGTACTAAAAAATATTTTCTATGTTTTAGCATGTGGAAAGTGTGTGCAGAATACAAAATTACTGCAGGACACTTGAGTGTTCCTTTTACCGTGCAATAAGCATGCGTTAGTGCTTATTGCAGCTTAGTTAAAGGGCCACAATTTTCAATATTCATTCATTTTTATTATATTTCAGTTGACTTAGTTGATGAAATTTATTGACAGAATACTTATAGTCTTGACATTACACATGCATCAAGAACAACTACATTTGTGGAAAAGTGGAACTATAAAGAGTACATATTTCCTTTACATAACTGATATGCTCTGTTCATTTTCTTTTTAAAATATAATTTTGCACAATACTCAATATAGTTTCAATTTGTTACATAATTATTGTTAGCTTGTTGCTGCTTTCTTTCTTTGTCTCTGGTACTGTTTTTGGAAGCCTGTGATGTTTTTGTTGATGTTCAATAAAGAATGAAATAATATTTGCCCTCTGGAGTAGTCATGATCAGAGTAACTTGTTAAATAAAATCTGGACTGTTTGAATGCCAGATGCGAAGAACAACTCTGCAGCAAAAAAAAATCTTGGCTTTTTATCTAACAGCATGCAATTATACTGGGCATGAAGTTATTTCAATAGTGTAGGCAAAGCACACAGATGTGCCTCCCATACAAAGCAGAAAATGGATGAGCATTTCACAATCTAATATTGTGGATAAAAAATGCGTATTGTCCATTTCTAAAAGAAATATCAAACTGTTTGAACACAATGAAAGACAGGGGGGTTTGGATAATAAGACCTCACAATCAGAGAGGGCATGGCTTCTGGTATCCAAGCCAAGTATACCTAACTGGGGAGTCCTTTTACCAAACTGCAGGAAAAAGGGCCCTGCAGTAGCGGCAGGGGCCACTTTTCCCACGCACCAAGACCCTTTTTACCACAGCCAAAATGGCTGTGTGGTAAGAAAACTCTTACCACATGGCCATGCGGCGGGAAGCCCCTACCTCCATTACTGCCACCCATTGAGGTGGCGGTAAGGGCTCCCACAGTAACCCAGCAGTAACCAGGCAGTGCACAGTGATGTCCGGTTACTACCGGGTTACCACCATGCTAACCATTTCTGGGGGTCACTCTGCAAAGGTAGTAGTCCCTGTATAGTGAGCGGTAAGCCTGCATTGGTCTTACCGCCACTCTGTAAAAGTGACCCTTAATCTCTCCCTCTTTTTCCAACTCTCCCTGTCTCCAGCAGTCACTTATTTTTATGGTAATAGTCCCTTCCCTTTCACCATATTCTGAACCCATCATTGCTGTTTTTTGCACCTCATTCCCTGTAAGAAGAAAAGAGCACAAGACCTGCCTACACTTAGAGCCATCTTGTTTTGTACGAGGAAGGGAACTGGAGAAGAAAAAGAGAGCCTCCGCCCTGAAGAAGTCTCGAAACCTGGCCACGTCGGCTGAGGTTCTTTATTGGGGAACTTCACGTTCTATGACCAGCTGCCAGTTAAGTAACAAAGGAGACATGTTGGAAGTTGTGATGAATGAATACAAGACATAATGAAAAGTACATTATTTGAGTGATTTGAAAAAATAGAGGATTAAAATAAGTAAAAAAAAAAAATATATATATATATTAAGTGATAAAAGAGGATTAATGAGGATTTGCATCTAACTACATAAAATCACATGATCTAGTAGCTGAGATGCATTAGGTCTGAAAATCCTCTACAACATACGTTTGATACACTTAGAGCTAAGTAGTGGCTTTTCTGTCTACCTGCATAGTAATGCTGTATTAACCCCAGATAATGATGAACACAAAATAGCAGATCTCCTCTCCCCTTCCCTCTCTCATCCACATCCTCCTCCTCACTCTTATTCAAAGTATTAGCACTGCAAAGGCAGTATGGTGGCAACATAGCAACAGTCATCATAGGACTCTATGGATAACTTATTTGACATCCACCCTAGTATTCTAGATGTATATCCATTGCTGTTCCCTTTGGTGTAAATATTTTGAAATATTGCCTCATCTATTGCTAAACAATTGGCCAATAGCCAAACATGTTAGATCTTAAAACTGATTATTTAGATTGTAAGCTCTTTTGAGCAGGGCCTGTCTCTTTGTGTCAGGTGTTCAGCACTGCGTACGTCTGGTAGCGCTATACAAATGCTAATAATAATTATTATTATTATATTCCATACAGCCCAAAATTGGCTTTCGATTATGCTGATTTGGGCCACCCTGGGAGAAGGACGCCCATCTTCCGATTTGTGTCAAAAGATGGGCGTCCTTCTCTTTCAAAAATAAGCCTGATAATGACACAGTGAGCAACCAATGGGGTTCCATTCTTCAACTGTGAAATGCAAGACCTATTCTTCCACCAAGGCTTCTTGATTCTTTCTAGGTAACACTGCCAGACATAGTAACACTTTTAGATTTTTTTTCCCCTGGAAAATGCATACCTTAAGAAATGTCACTGAAACAAACAATGAGCTCTCATTACATTCCAATTTTTTTTCATAGTCTTTGCCTCTTCCACCCTTTCCGTTGAGAATCTCAACACACAGGTATCTAGATTGTTTTCACCAACAGGACTAACTTTCTTGGCTAATAACAAATCTCTGCCAAATTTCACCTGTCTATAAGCTATTTTCAGTACTGAGCATGGATAACCTCTCTGCAGTAAATCCCACACCAATTGTGAATCAGAAAATCCGCTTTTTCTGTACAAATTCTTTTGAATCTCAAAAACTGAGAATATGACAGACTGTTCTTGAGTCTTCTAGGATGACAACTTCTGTATTTCAGTAAAGTGTTGTGATCTGTTGACTTTTTATACACTTTTGTAGAGAACCCACAATCATTTTGTTGAACCTCCACATCTAAATAATGGATGGATTTCTCTATAATTTGTATGCAAATTGTACAGCTGGATTACAATTGTTAAGCCACTGTATAAAAGCAACTAATTGTGTGAAATTACCTATCCACAGAATAAATACATTGTCAATGTGCCTATGCCATAGAAAGATGTTCTTCTTAATCGGCACTTTTCAAATGCTCTCATAAATAGATTGGCAATGGTGGGAGCAAAGGTAGCTCCCAACGTCTAAAAAACAAGGTGTCTTGAAACAGAAAACAAATTCTTGCATAAGGCCAATTTTGCTAGCTCATATAGAAATTCTACCGGTACTTCATTGGGCTTAGGTCTCAACTCCAAAGTATTCCTGATGACTTCCAGAGCTTGGTCTTGAGGAATTGATGTGTATAATGACAATAAAATACCTGTTCTAATGTGCCAAGATAACTGGGGACCAATGCTAAATATCAGTCACAGTCAGATAACTTCTAATAGTCAGTTTATACTCAGATATTCAGCACTGGTATCTGGGTAGGCCCTGCACTGAATATCCAGTTTAAGTGCTGTAGTCGGCATTTTAAAACAACAACTATAATGTTTAAATATTGGGTGGTATGTTTTTAATAGCTCTTGAAATTTTAGAACAGATAACTTTTTAACTTGCCATGTAAACCAGGTAAATTCTTCTGAGTATTGATTCCTAATTAGGTTTTATACAATGGCTTTTTTTCCCCTTCACCAGATAATGAAACACATTTGGTAAAATTCTCTACCAATTCTTAAGCTTTCTGTAATTATATCACTGCTGCTCTAATACAATGATTTTCTCTGCCCTTTGCAAGGTAACTTAAGTCCTGTTACTTATACTGCTACAAAGAGATTTTGTTATTATTTCATGAGGTCAGATATTAAATTCTATATGTTAAATGTTAATGGAATCAGTACTCCACAAAAGTGAAAGCTTGCTTTTTCAGTCCTTTATTAGGGCACAAGTGAAATTATGAGTATTGCTTTAGTAGGAATTAGTATAGATAGAAAACGTAGGTACAGGAATGTATAGCAACATTTTCCTTAGGGAATTTTGAACCTGACCAAGTGCATAAGATTTAACACTCCCACCCTTAAAGGATCCTTTCCTTCTCTCCAAAACCAAGAAGTAAGCACAATCAGTTTGAGAGTGAATGAAGGTAATTTTGAAAAGGTTTCTCATGCATTAAAGGCATCTTATAAAATTTACCCTGTGGGTTACAGTACGTAAAAGTATACAAGGTGATAAGGAGGCATGTGTTGTAATGAGACCAATTTGTAGGCAGGTATGAGGTTGTAGTTTGGGTGGAGTGTAAAATATGTCTTTTTGCATAAACCATGTACATTTCCACCTGCTTCTGAAACAAATAAATGATAAAGAATACACATCTTTATTATGAAAAATCATATTATGTGGTATTCATTCTGCAAAGAAATGCTCTTTTATGGATGAAATTTAGCATTACAGATACCAGAAATTTTCATTGATTGAAATAACATCAGTAAGTTCACTCTTTTGTTTTTTCTTTTCTGGTTAAATACAAAAACAAATAAAAAAAAACAATCTCCTCCCCTCAAAATCCCCAAACACAAAAGGACTGAGCAAGAATAATAACAGAAAAAAACTCTAAAAAAAAAAACCCCAGTCTGAATGCTGAAGTATTGCACACAAACTAAGGGCACTGTTTACTAAGCCACACTGTAGGCGTGCAAACTTTTTAGCGTGCGTTAAAAATTAGAATGCACTAATGCTAGAGACAACCATAGGACTATAATTGGTGTCTAAAACTGAAAATAAACTGCATAAGAGAGAAGAAGGAAACAGAAATTCAAAGCAAGGCAGAGGCCTATACCATTACACAGTCTTATAAGTTCTGTGACCTCCTTCTAGTGCATTCTAATTGTTAGCAATAAAGCATACAGAATTCCACCTCAAAATAAATACATTGTTTCCAATTCTGCTAGACAGCTTTCAATGCAATTAAAATAAAGATGGCAAAATAATTTCGACTTGGATGAAGCTTCTCAGGCAGACATTGTGATTTGAGAATGATAAGCTCAATGGAGTTCACACAATTCAACCCTAGTATAACTGACATTCTGTGTCAACTTTGTTTACAAAAGCCCCCAAGCATAGGCGCCCGGTATTGAAAGCTTGGGGAGGCTAAGCCTTCCCAGCCGCAGCGATGGTGGTGTGCTAATTCTTCGGGGCAGTCTTGCCTGCCTGCCCGCCCCACTGCCAGCGCTGATTCCCCCGCTGGTGCTGCGCTGCCGGCGTTCACGCTGTAAAAATGGCCGCTGAGACTTCCAGCGGCCTTGCGAGAAATGCTGGACATGGATGGAGGGAAGGGAAAAGCGAGGAAGGAGAAGAGATGAGGAAAAAGGAAGAGAGGAGAAAAACTGCACATGGATGAAGAAAATAGGCAGAAGCTGAGGACCAGAAATGAAGAAGAAAGGCGGAAAGTAAAAGAAATAAATGGAAAGGAAGCCCTGGAAACGGAGTTAAGAGGACAGATAGTAGCAGAATCGGATACTGGGCCAGCATGATCAGAAAAACAAAGTCACCAGACAACAAAGGTAGAAAAAAATCATTTTATTTTCATTATAGTGTTTGGAATATGTCCACTTTGAGAATCAGGTGCTCAACATTAAAAGTTTATATTTATTTATTTATTTATGTATGGCATTTTATCCCACATTAAACATGAATTAGGATGTTTTGTGGCTCTACATGAGAATTGTGATATTATGATCCCTTGTTTCATATTGTTGACAGTCTGCATTTTCCGTATGGGTGGTATATTGGTGTATTAGGTTCTGCCCAGTGTAATATTTATGGTACAGTAAGGTTCTGTGTGTGTGTTTTTGCACAAAGTTGTGCATAGTGTTTTGCAGTTGAGCGATTGTGGTTAGTATGTGCTTTGAGCAACCACTTTATTCTTTGACATATGATAGATAGCTAATATCTAAATTTAATAAAAGGTATTAATTGTGACTTTTTATTTATTTTTTCTGTGTTATCAGACAATTATGGATTTAAGCTCCACCCCTGGCCCCACCCCTAACCCCGCCCTCTTTAGCCTCCCCAAACAGTTGGGCCACCGACCGCCTATGCCCCCAAGTACCAGACAGAAAAACAACATATGTAAAAGAGTACATAGATCAGCATGTCAGAAAGAACAGCACTTAAAATGCACTTTATTGAGTCTATGGGACTTAACTGGCATCCAGACATTATAAAATAGGGCAACTGAAGTATTGCAACAAAGGCTTGATATCTTTTACTCTTAGCCCAAAGACCTTGCCACTGACAATGTGACAGCTGTTCAGATAGTTCAAGCTGACAAGCATCGGCAGATTAGCATTCTTAAAATGAGTTCTCAAAAGCTTATAAAACTAAGATGCAATATGACCCAAAGACTGGGCTTCTTGACAGCAAGCAATTATTCTAGGAGCATCCTCTTTTAAAGGTTGTTGCTACAGCCATAAAGCAAGAACATGTTTGATTTGAAGATTGCAAAAATAACTTGTAAAAGACAAGTGGAATTTCTTTAGCAGCATCTCATAGGAGAGAAACTAATTACCAGCCATAAGATCTTTGACAGAAATAACCTTGCATTATACCAAGAACACCAAACGAAAGGGGCAATATCATTTTTCAGATAGAAGTTAGACTATGATTTTTCTATCAGCATATCTACAGTAAGTCTTAGGGGTCCTTTACCTAAGGTGTGCTGAAAAATGGCCTGCAGTACATTAGGCGTATGTTTTGGGTGCGTGCAGAATCATTTTTCAGTGCACCTGCAAAAAAATACCTTTTTAAAATGTTTGCCGAAAATGGACGTGTGGCATAATGAAAATTGCCACATGTCCATTTTGGGTCTGAGACCTCACTGCCAGCCATTGACCTAGCGGTAACATTTCATACGGTAACCAGGTAGTAATGACCTATGCGTGTCAAATGCCACTTGACACATGTCTGATATGTGCATCTGAAAATAAAATTTATTTTTTGGCAACATGGATCGGCCGCACACCAAAAATGAAATTACTGCAAGAGTCATGCAGTAGCTGGGCAGTAACTCCATTCTGGCATACATAGGGCGTGTGTAGATGCTTACGCAGCTTAGTAAAAAGGCCCCTTAAAACTTGAATTTTTATAAAACTATCTTAACATTTTATTTATTTATTTAGATTTTGCTCACACTTTTTTCAGTAGTAGCTCAAGGTGAGTTACATTCAGGTACACTGGATATTTCTCTATCCCAGGAGGGCTCACAATCTAAGTTTGTACCTGAGGCACTGGAGGGTTAAGTGATTTGCCCAAAATCACAAGGAGCAGCAGTGGGATTTGAACTGGCCACCTCTGGATTATAAGACTGGTGCTCTAACCACTAGGCCACTCCTCCACTCCAATGCAATGAAAGGTGGTATAGCAAAGGACATAGTAGGCCTTAAGGAGTTTTGAATCATATAAAGACTTAGAAGACACCATTAAGGATAACCATTGTAGTCTGGGAACCTCCTACTACCAATTGCTTAGCAACCTTAAGTGATATATAATGGGATAAAACAGATCAAGTATGTGTATTTTATATCACATTCATATCATATCATATCATATCATATCATATCATATCATATGTTTTTGAACAGGAAAGAAGTCCAGATTTCCTGTTTGAAAATATATGAGGACATTCTTGCGCTGGAGACGCCCATCTTAAACAATCATTTTGCAAACTGAAACTTTTCAATTATAAATGGGGGGAAACAAGACCCAGGGATGTCTGTCTGGCAGCATTCATTTTTAAATGGCCACATAAATGTCCTTGCAGAACAGAAGAGTAATCTAGTGGTTAGTGCAATGGACTCTAAACCAAGTGACACAGATGCAAATCCCAATGTAACTCTATTCCTCCAGGAACAGAAAAATGCCTACTGTACCTGAATGTATACTACTTCAACAGCAGGTGCCTCATATCTTTAGGTACAGAAAGTATTTTTCTATTCCTGGAGGGAGCCCCAGGAAAAATAGTTACAGTGGTGAACCTTTGTCTCTTGGTTTACAGTCCATTGCACTAACCACTAGGCTAGTCCTCTGACTTGCTTGCTGCGTTATCCAGAATGGTCATAATACCTGCAGCTGACATAGAACCTGGTTTTCCTTTCAGATTTCACTTTCAGGGGACAGGGAGGGGTACAGCAACCACTAGGGGGGGGGGATTAAGAAGGGGTCATGTCTTAATCCCTCCAGTTGTCAGCTGCTCAATCAGAGCAACATTTTGTAACTTGGATGTGACTGGATCAAAGTCTAAATAAAAGCATCCCCTTTTTTCGGGTTCAGTGTCTGTATGAAATGGGCTCTAGCAACTTTGTAATTGTGCATTGCAGCCTCAAGATTTATAGAAGCCCTTTTACTAAGCCGTGTAAGAGTCTACACATGCCTAAGGTGAGCCAAAATGGAGCTACCGCCCGGCTATCATGTGACTCTTGCGTTAATTTCATGATTGAAATGAAAAAAAAAAAACTCTAGACTAAATCACAAGACACGAGAGGAAGGAGATGTAAAATTGCACAACAATCTTTAACCAGAAAACAATGCAAGTTATAATAAACGGAAATATAACATGTATTAAAAAAACCAACAAAAAAAAACACTTACCTCCCAGGATTGCTACCTCATGAACTAGTCTATTAACAATCAAAACATTGCCTAAACAACCAGGCTTTCACTATTTTTTTTTTAATCTCAAAAACATTCTCTCCAGCCTTAAATCTAGCAGCCAGGAATTCCATAGAAATGGTGCTACTATGCTAAAAGCTGCACTGCTTGAGAAGTAATGCCAAAATCTTAGGCAGGAATAAACAACTTAAAAAAATTAGCCTATGATAAGAAAATTTGTCTCGTGGATATATAAGGAATTAACATCGAATGAAGGTACAACGGTCTACCTGAAATCATTACCTGATGTGACAAAAGCAAAATTTTATACTTAACAATGCTATTCTCTAAGCAATGGAGTCACACAATCTCTTACCTTAGAATTATATAGTAGTCCTATATCTGTGTTTTCAGTTTAGATTCAGTTGAGGGTACGGGCACGCCCCCACCCCCAGTAGCACATTACAATAATCTATCTACGTTATAACCAAAGCTTGCAAAAGAATATTCCTTACTCTCCTATCCCATTGTATCCTATCCTATTTAGAAGCCCTACTCATGAATTATATCTGAAAATACTGACATGTGTGTATCACATGTGTAAAACCTGATTTTAGAATGTCCATTTTTAAATGAGTTGTGAATTGGGGACAGGAATCTGATATTTGGAGGGGGGGGGGGGGGGGGGGGTTGGTCCAGATCATGTTATGATAGGTACAGGTTTCATCAGGAAATACTGCAACCTTACCTCCTGCTTAGAAGAACACCTTGACACCCCATGTAGATGTGTGGGAGCAGGTATAAATCTTACATCAAGGTGTCAGGGCATACATTGTATTCTTCCTATTAGAAAATTCTGTCCCATTCTAACCCTTCTCATAGACCCCCCCCCCCCCAATCCCCTTTGAATATTGACATAGATTGAAAATACATGTCTTTCTCAAATCGGGTTTTACACATGTATGTTATCTGCACATGTAAGCACCAGTATTTCCCCATATATGAGTTTATAAAATAAGGCCAAAGAATTGAAATAACCCAAGCACAATCTGTTAGAAACACAGCATGACAGATGTAAACAAGTTTTTCTGTCTATAAATTAGTTAAATAAACAACTGGCCCACTGGCACTGCTTATTTCAAATTGATGTTTAGATGAGAATGTTTCCAAATGGATTTAGCTTCAGTTAGATCTGCTGGCAGAAAGGCAATAATAAGGTCTCTTGAACTGAAGAGGGCCTGAAATATGGACACTGAAATTTAAATCCCAGTTGTACCCAGGCTAGCTTTCTGTTTCTGCTATGAAAAATATGGATAGAAGACATTTAAGGAAAAATGAATCATCTTGTTGTGATTAGCATCCTTATAAAGCCCTTATATAAATAAGTGATTTTGAATACTCTGTAGTTATGCATGTGAAAAGAAATTCTATAAATGGGCACCTATATTTAGGAGCCAAAAAGGTGCTTTTGGGAGCCTATGCCATAAAGGAAAGCAGGTGCCTACTTTCCTTTATAAAATGAAAGCATAGCAGCATCAATACACATATATATTTTAGACATAACCACTTACACCATCCATAGATTATTTTAAAAACTGCATGCTTAAATTACAATATTCCTTAATTTATACAGGTGTACCCATGCTGTCTGACAAAACATGAAACATGGGCCCTAGTGCAATCAAACCAGAACCATAACTTCAGAATCCATGGCAACAAAACCAAACCCACTTCTGGATAGTACCTCCAAACAAGACAGCAATCCCTGACAGTCCTTCTGATCAAGACTCCCACCAAGATAGCCACCTAATCAAAATCCCCTTCAAGATATCTGTCTGATCAAGATCCCCCCCCTCCCAAAACATCCCCCAATCAAGGCCCTCTTCAAGTATGACATACCTCCCTTCTGTTCCCCATCCTAGGACTTACCTATAAGTATTCCTGGTTATCTAGTGGATGGACAGGACAAGTTCTTCTTCATTCTGCCTTATTGTTGCCTGAGTTCAAAATTGCAGGTCTGACCCTTAGCCATAGTCTTTCAGTACTATTGCTGTGGGGTCAATGGTGGTAAGTACAGCCATTCTATCGACAGTCATGATAGCTATTATCCAATAATGTCCATGAGCTAGCTATCACATCAGGCCATGCTCCGTATCCGCCTATGACACAGCCAGATCTTGCCTCTACTTGTGGTACATAGCTAACATAGATTTTTACTATCCTGGCTGATTTTATCATACAGTGGCCTTTAGCATGTATCCATGCTATAGGCTGGTGCATGCTAGCTGTTTACCACAGGTTGGTAATCTACCCTTTCAGTTTTTCTAAATATTTAAAGTGTAGTCCAGTGATTTTCTTTTTTTTTTTTTTGAAGTTACACACTCAGGGTTAGATTCTATATTTGGTGCCTGTAAAATCTGTGCGGTAAAAAAATATGCTTAGGCGTATTCTCTAAAGTACTCCTACATTTTATAGAATTGGCTTACATTTCTGCATGGTATATAGAATATGCCAAGCGCCTCTCCACGTGACCAAATTTGGTTGCATCCATTTAGGCCATGTTTTACTTGGCATAAATCCTGATGCCTAAATTAGGTGCAGAGTGGGTATATTCTATAATAGTGCGCATGGATTTTCAAAATGCCCATGACCTGCTGATTCCACGTCCATAACCATACCCTTTTTTCAACTATGTGACTTGGAATTTATACACATCATGTTACAGAATACACGTAATGAGCTGTGCATGTACATTTTAATTAGTACCAAATATTGCTGATAATTGCTTGTTAACATCCAATTAACAGCGCTGATTAGCTAGTTAAATAATTAAGTTACACATATTTTTATAGAATACGCTTCAATTTCCACATAGTAACATAGTAAATGATGGCAGATAAAGACCTGTATGGTCTATCCAGACTGCCCAACAAGATAAACTCATTTTACATGGTATGTGATACTTTATATGTATACCCGAGTTTGATTTGTCCTTCCGTTTCTCAGGGCAAAGAATGTAGAAGTCTGTCCAGTACTGTTCTTGTACTAAGTTCTGAAGCTAACGTCGAAGCACCTTAAAATTTACACTCCAGCCCATCCCTATCTATTAAGTCACGATCAGGACGTAGACTGTAGAAGTCTGCCCAGTTCCCGTTTTACTTCCCAATTACTGGCGTCGCCACCCAATCTCCGCTAAGATTCCATGGGACCATTCCTTCTAAACAGGATTCCTTTGTGTTTATCCCACATATGTTTGAATTCCATTACCGTTTTCATCTCCACCCCCCACCCCCCCCCCCCCCCGCGGGAGGGCATTCCACATATCCACCACCCTCTCCGTGAAAAAATACTTCCTGACATTAGTCCTGAGTCTGCCCCCCTTCAACCTCAATTCATGTCCTCTAGTTCTACCACCTTCCCGTCTCTGGAAAAGGTTCATTTCTGAATTAATACCTTTCAAATATTTGAATGTCTGTATCATGTCACACCTGTTTCTCCTTTCCTCCAAGGTATACATGTTGAGGTCAGCAAGTCTCTCCTCATACGGTTTGCAATGCAAATCCCATACCATTTTTGTAGCTTTTCCTTGCACCACTTCCAGTCTTTTTACAAGACTGGAAGTTGAGAGAGTTGGGAATCGGGAAATTGCTGCTGATTCCTTTTGGCTTTTTCATGTAATAATCTTCCTATAGTTTTGTTTCTTGTCCCCTCTTATATTGTGGACCACTTAGCAGGAGAACGGATTTATTTTCTTCAAGAAGTTGCTTCAAATAATTTATTTTTATTTCATGTTTTTTTTTCCTGTATCTAAATGTATCTTGGTCTGACTTGTTTGGGGGGAGGGGGGGGAAGCTTGATTTTTGGCTGGGTTTATATATGGTATCAGAAAACTGGCCTCAGTGAACGTTTAACTTTGAATATTGGGCCAATTAATCACATAACTAGGCTCTTCTACATTCTTTAAGGATGTGGAAAATGGGGATATTTACCAAAATTGAAGGCTCCATGGAAATTAATGTGTGATATATAGAATTTGGGGGTCAGCAGGCAATGGACAGTCAACTTGATAGTCTTGCACAGAAATCAAACTGAAGTTAATAATGATGAATATGAAATAAGGTTGACACTTGGTCCAGTTAGATCAACTATTCAAAAACAATTGAACCATCATCACAGCTAAGAATGTTCATAATGAAAGAATGAGCACATGGAGAATAATTCTATAAAGGGGCACCTATTTGGAGCATATAAATAAAGGTTTCAGCACTATCAAACATAAACCGGAATTGCTCTGCCTCATTGCTCTATTAAATGCTGTCCTCAGACAATGATGGTACACAAAATTTTGTTTACCGCCATTGTCTGAGGACGGTGTTCAATAGAGCTATGAGGCAGAGCAAGTACAGTCCATGTCTGATAGAGCTGAAACCCTTATTTCTGATTTTTGAGAGTTTAAAACTAGTGATAATATGCATCTCCAAATTACCTAACACAATACTGAAGTGGGAGAGACGTTACCAGAGAGAATCAAAATTTGAGATTTTGACAAGTTCAGTTTAAATCTGTTTGCTGTAAGCCATACCCTTACTGTTTAAAGACTAACACTCAAAAATTGAAGAGCTTTATCTACAGTGGTAGTGAATGCATGTAGGCAGAATTATACATCTAAACAACACAAGAGATAACTAATTAGGCTGATATAAATGTTAAATAATATGGCAGAGAGTGCTGAGCCTTGGGTGACACCAGAAAAAAATTAAAACCAATCACAAAAAAATAATTATCTGTTTAACTATACATTTTCTTTGAGAAATGAAAGATTCAAACTATTTTAACACATAGCCCCCAATTCCCAGTGATCTCAAATGGTCTATTAAGATACTCTGGAGAACAGTATCAAATTCTATTGAGTTGTCCAATGTTACCATGAAAAACTCAACACCTCTATCAAATCCAGCATATATGGAATCAAATACAGAAAGAGTTTCTGTAGAGTGACAAGGCCTAAAGCCAAACTGAAACATATTCAAACAATCATTAAAACCCCCAAAGTCTTCAAGTTACATAAGAACATAAGAGTAGTCATCTAGCCCAGTATCCTGTTTTCCAAATTGTGGCCAAGTAAGGTCACAAGTACCTGGCAGAAATCCATATCGTGGCAACACTTCAAATACAAATCCCAGAGCAAGCAGTTGCTTCCCATGTCTGTCTCAATACCCGACTATGGACTTTTCCTCCAGGAATTTGTCCAAACATTTTTTAAACCCAGATACGCTAACTGCTGTTATCACCTCCTCCGGCAAAGAGTTCCAGAGTTTAACTATTTGTTGAGTGAAAAAATATTTCCTCCTATTTGTTTTAAAAGTATATCCATGCAAGTTCCTCGAGTGTCCCTTAGTCTTTGTACTTTTGGAAAGAGTAAAAAATCAATTTTCTTCTACTCATTTTACACCACTCAGGATTTTGTAGACCTTAATCATATCTCCCCTCATCCCAGGGGCGTAGCTATGTGGGGCCACGGGGGCATGG
Organism: Microcaecilia unicolor; assembly: GCF_901765095.1. Classification (NCBI taxonomy): domain Eukaryota; kingdom Metazoa; phylum Chordata; class Amphibia; order Gymnophiona; family Siphonopidae; genus Microcaecilia; species Microcaecilia unicolor. Next base: position 77,701,247 of record NC_044037.1, read on the forward strand.
GCACCCACAGATAGCCCTGGCCCCCTTTACATTTGACCCCCCCCCCAGCCGCCGACACTTGCTGGTGCCCCCTCCTGCTGCCGCCACCGACCCTTCCCGTTGCCAGGTACTTTTGCTGGCGGGGGTCCCCAACCCCCGTCAGCCAAAGAGTCTTCTTCAGTGCCGGTTGACTTCGGCGCCTTCGCTGATGATCTCTTTCTGACTCCTTACATCCTGCATTCACATCTTGCACGGGGCTACATACAGGATGTGCACGCAAGATGTACGGAGTCAGAAAGAGATCATCAGCAAAGGCACCGGAGTCGACCGGCGCTGAAGAAGACTCTTCGGCTGGCGGGGGTTGGTGACCCCCACCAGCAAAGGTACCTGGTTGTGGCAGCAGTGAGGAGGGTTGGTGGTAGGGGGTCCATAGTGGTGCAGAGGTCGGCGACTGGGGGAGGTGGGCTAAACAGTGCCCCCCCACCTCAGGCTCTGGACCCCCCTCCTGCCGAGGTCTGGCTATGCCCCTGCCTCATCCGTCTCTTTTCCAAGTTGAAGAGCCCTAACCTCTTTAGCCTTTCCTTATATGAGAGGAGTTCCATCCCCTTTATCATTTTAGTCACTCTTCTTTGAACCTTTTCTGATTCTGCTGTATATTTTTTGAGATACGGCGACCAGAACAGAATGCAATACTCAAGGTGTAGACGCACCATGGAGCGATACAAAGGCATTATAGTATTTTTGGTCTTATTCACTATCCCTTTCCTAATAAATCCTAGTATCCTATTTGTTTTTTGGCCGCCACCACACACTGAACAGAAGAGTTCAGTGGATTATCTACAACGATACCCAGATCCTTTTCTTGATCGCTGAACCCCAAGGTGAACCTAGCATCAGGTAACTGTGATTCGGATTATTCTGTCCAATGCGCATTACCTTGCATTTGTCCACATTAAATTTCATCTGCTATCTGGATGCCCAGTCTTCCAATTTTCTAAGGTTTTCCTGCAATATTTCACAGTCCGCACTTGTTTTAACAACCTTGAATAGTTTTGTATCATCTGCAAATTTGATCACCTCACTCGTTGACTCAGTACCACTTTTTCCAAATTTTTGGACAGAAATTTCAAAGTTGAGATAGGGCAATAATTACTCAGATCATTCAAATAACCCCTTTCATTCTTCACTAGAGGAAACACAGCTGCCTTTTTTAAACAAGGCTTGATTCAACAGGTACCATTGTGTCAAGGCTATCAGTCAACAAGGAATCCCAATAATTAACATCATCAAGATATAACAATTCTAAATTAAGCAACTTGGGGCACCACAAAGATTTTAACTTATCAATGTCAAATTGAGGACTCAGATGTTTTATTTTTGGTTGAAACAACAAATTAGAACTACATAAAACAGGAAAAGATAATGAAATGATATAGAGGGGCATAATGGAAAGATCGTCCAAGTACGAATTAGGGCGTTCTTACGATAACGTCCAAAAATAGACCTGTATAATGGAAAAATAGTGTGGGCGTTTTTCGACAATCGATTATCCCTGTAAGAAAACAATCAAATGACGAGCGCATAAGCGTGACTAAATTGGGCGCCCTAACACGGTCGACTATTGCAGGTGCAAACGACCAAATCACGTGGTGTGTAAAATAATGTACATAGGTGTATCGGAAGTACAGTACATGTTGTTCAGGCCATCCAGGTACGGAAATATATGACGAACGCATATATGTGTCAACTACAGACATATCATGCTGCTCCACCCATACATTCATCATATGTGCCCATCTGAATGTGCGGATCTGCATGCACTGTACACCTACTGAACATGCAGTAAATGTATATTGTGTATATGTGAAAAGGGTCGGGTGGGGTGCGTCATACTCATCTATAGAAGGCACGTTTCACACTCCTGCAGGCATGTGCACGTCAAAGACGTCTATGCTTACGAGGGCGTCCACGTGCTGATAGGGGCCATATATGGAATGGTTATCCATATATGGAGCTGTGCGTGAAACGACGTCCCTCACGCAAGGTCGTCTATATAAGGCACTTCTTTTCCAACACGTGGAAAAATGGCACAACGAAGGGAGCCCAACTTCGGGCAGGAGGAGAGCCTGATGCTGGTGCGGCTGTGTATAAGGCACCGGCACAGGCTCTTCATTCAACACCATCACCTGCCCCCCAGGCTGCAGGCCATGCGAGCCTGGTCCCGCATCCGGGAAAGGTTAGAGAGGTAAGGTTATGGCCCAACCCCCCTCCCCTCCTGTACCTACACATATAACAGCTCCGTCATCAATGTTACCAGCAGTAACTGGAGTGTCCATGCAAGGATCATGAGTAATATAGGAACATGCACAATCACCAATAATTTGTATGTTATTGAAACGACCACCATTCCCACATCCCTACAAGAATGTATTTCGTTAGGTTAGGTATGTGACTATTCTATTAGTGTTATGTAACAATTTCGTTAGTTATGTGAAGGCCACATTTTCCAACCCCTCTTTGGAGCCTCTGAATAGTGGAAGCATGAGACTAATGAAACCTATTTATAACATGGTCATGATAACACATATAAAGTAGTTTAACAAGCATACATTATAATGTATACAAACGGTACTGTCTGGCCTCATGGCCACCTCTCTGGCATCATCTGCATAGGAACCAACTCGGTGGCTGCTGTGGGTGCTTCACCACCCCACCCCCAATATCAAATATGTATGGAGGGAGGGGTCATCTCCACTGGGGGTTCCACCCCCCAAAATGGAAAAAAGGTGGCTCCTATGATTCACTACCAATGGAGGTGCCCCCCCCCCCCCAACACTGTAGACCCTCTCTCTCTGGTATGTGAATAGCAAATGAATGTGTGCAGAGGACAAAAAGGACCAACACCCCTGACCCCTGCTCTCCAAACTTATATCTTACAGACGCTTTGGAGTCCACCGGGACCTCGAGTCCCTGCGGAGGCGGTTCCGCAGGGTGAGGCGGGAGAGGCCCGACGTCATCCGGGCGGTGCGAAGGCACCTCAGGGCTCGCCGTAAGTATTCAAAAACAGGACACCTGTACAGATTACTACATACATTTCATGAATAAAGCAAATGTGTTGTACAATATCACTTCCCATGTGCCTAATAGCCACCTAGTAATACCATATCTGTCCCAGATCAAGGATGCAGGTTGCAGGGGTTCTCCCATGAGCGTGCCTGCAACGTCCGACCATCCCCCCGAGATGAATGAGATGATATGCCACACTTTACTATTCCCCTTACTGTGGTGGCTGATTAGTGTGTCCTGGTACAGTTGCCTGAGGCCCTACTTTTACTGCATGTTATGGCCTAACTCACATAAAAGAATTGTGCTCAACACCCTTCCCACTGCCCCCCCCCCCCCAATAACTCCTACAACAACTGCCCATCAACCCCTCGTTGCATCTCACAATGCAAACATGCTGGTCAGCAATGAATTTGGTATGGCAACATGTCCTGCGTGGTGTGTATCAGAGGAGGGTCCAGGGTTCTGTGTCATGTCATCTGATGCAGCTCATTCCCCATGGGCATAGGCTACGCCTTACCACACCCTGCCCCATCCCCTGCCTCACGCCACCCAGCTACTGCACTATGCAAGCCATGTTGTATGCACTGATCTCAATCACACTCCTTTTACATACACAGGGCTCCACCAGCAGGAAGCCGAGCGGGAAGATGAGGAGGGCCACCACCTCCAGGAGGAGGAGGAGGAGGAGGAGGAGGAGGAGGAGGAGGAGCAGGAGGAGGAGGAGGAGCAGGAGGAGCAGGAGGAGCAGGAGGAGGGGCACATGGAGGAGGAGGAGGAGGAGCAGCAGCCAGGCCAGGAGGCGGCCCACCAGGGAGAAGAGGAGGAGGAGGACTCGGAGGAGGGAGTCCTCATCATAGACATTCGTGAGGACCCCTCCCCACCTGCAGCTCCTTATGAGGGCTCTCCCTCCCCACCTGCAGCGCCATCGCCTGGCCCACCTCCATCCCCTGGGCCAGCTTCTGTGTCCCCTGGCCCACCTCCATCCCCTGGGCCAGCTTCTGTGTCCCCTGGCCCACCTCCATCCCCTGGGCCATCTTCCCTGTCCCCTGGGCCACCTCCAGCCTTTGGGCCGGCTACGGTAGTGCGCCTCCTGCAGCAGCTGGTAGATGGCCAGCACCAACTTATAGTTGGCCACCAACAGCTGCTGCAGGAGGTGACAGCCCTACGGCAGGGCAATGAGCAGCTCCAGGGCCCACTAAGGGTACTGCTGGGGCTGCTCATTGCCCTGCTACAGAGGGCCTTACTAAGAGGGCGTGGCCGCCCTTAATTTAAATAGGGGGGGCCTGTTGGGGTTGTGTGTGGGGGGGGAGGGAGGGAAATGTTGGGGTTGTGTGTGTGGGTGGAGGGAGGGAAATGTTGGGGTTGTGTGTGTGGGTGGAGGGAGGGAATTGTTGGGGTTGTGTGTGTGGGGGGAGGGAGGGAATTGTTGGGGTTGTGTGTGTGGGGGAGGGAAATGTTGGGGTGTGTGGGGAGTTGTGGGGGGGAGGAGGGCATTGTTGGGGTTATTTTGTAGGGGTGGGGGTGGGGGGGGGAAATAAATGTTTGTTATAATATAACTATCAGGGTGTGTGTGTGTGTGTTTGTCTCCCTTGTGCATTACATATCACCAAATGGTGCTGTTGAGTTGAGAGGAAGGAGGCAGCAATATGCATAGCATTAAATGTGCTGTGTGAATGAGAAGGTGATGTATGTCTGAGAATGTTGGCCAGACAGAACGCCACCTGTTCATTCCAACCTGCATGGCTATATATGTGCAGGGGGGTTGGGCCGGGGAGGCTGGCTGGATATTTGTGTTCATGAATAAAAATGGCCAGCCAGCATCTCTCTCTCCCTTCCTCCCTCCCCTCCACCATACTGACCCACAATACAGAGTGCCATCAATAAGAGATGAATATTGTACCACGTGTGATCTGCCAGGTACACACTTCCACATAACTCCAGGTACCACATACACAGTGTTTGCTGTCTGATGGACACATATCTTTACCCACAAGCCACATTGGTGGGGTGGGGGGGGGGGGGCCCAAGAAGGACCTACAAACAGCTGGCTCATATTTTCACATTGAATACATCAGCTATGGTATATAATGCTGAGGAGCAAAAGGGAAACAATGGGAAACCCAATAGATGGATGGTTACTTCATCACAGTTGCAATGTAATACTTGTGTTAGGGAAGGGCACAAATAAAAATGGTGCTCATTATTTGCAGGTGTGATCACACTTTCTCCAGTAGTGAACCAAGGTGTGTTACATTCAAGTATTCTGGGTTTGTGTCCAACTTTGTCTCTGAAGTGACTTGCCTTAGGTGGGATTTGAACCAGCAACCTTATGATTATAAGGCTGGTGCTCTAACCACTAGGCCACAGCAGCCACCAGGCTTTATCCACCACCAGTTACTTTGGGTTGGTACCTGTACACACACCCCTTTCCCTCACCACCACGTCATAGGCCTCAGTGGCACTACCTGTAGCCACCTCGATCATTTTGTCCAGGCTACCGATTAAAAACAATGTAATGTGCATGTTCCCTACCCTACTACCTATGGAGCAATTTAGGAAGGTGTTGCATAAAGTGCTATACACATCCATTGCATTAATCATTCTCCCCTCCCCCGCCTATGGACCTTGAGAATGGGTGGCCACTTCATAAATGGGGACTGGGGTACACCACATAAACAAGGAAGATGGAAGCTACCGGGAACCAATACAGCACCTCCAACAGCTGGCCCACACCACTGAGGACCTGCCAACCCCACAGTACAGTGCACAGGAACCTGGTGAAAACAGAGCTACCTAACATCTGACTCCAGACTACATACATACAGTGAATGCACACTCCTTGACTATGAGCACAAAGAGAAGAGGTGGCAGACAAACGAGAGCTTACCATGAACGTCTGTTTCAAGACTGTGTAGTGCGCCTTTTATCTTCTGGAACATTAGCTGCACATCTCCCTGATTGAAATGACCCTTACCGAAGGGTGCTTGATTTGGGGTGAGTGTAGCAAATTCGTGGCCCCCACACACTGTCTGCTACAACCAGGCAGAGAGAATGGGAGAAAGGAAGGGAGCATCAGGCGATGTGGAAGAGAGGAAACGGAAGGCTTGGTGGCTGAGGGCCAACAATTATTTCCCCCCCCCCCCCCCTAAATACACAGGTGTACCTAAGCATGCTAAGTGAGGGTAAAACCCTGTAAATGATTATTACGAACAACCGGCAAGGTCTCAGTGCAGGAAATGGCAGGTAAAATGGCAATGAAGAAAGGGAAGGCAGGTGGAGACGCCCATACTTATCTACTCATAATCGAAACCATGTGTTCCTAATCGCTATCTGAGCTGGGCACGCTTAGGAATTATGTGTATAATTGAAAAAGTAGCGCCCAAATCAGAAACGCCTATTCCCCCGTCTCAATGGGCGTTCTTGGCGCCTATATAAATGCCCACTCCGTATTTTCGAAAACCCCATTGGTACAATGCCACCACGCATGCCGCCGACCCGGAAGGGTAATTTTCTCGAGGCAGAGGTGGAGCTCCTGGTACAAGAAATTGTACAGCGGCACCGGAGTCTGTTTGCTCCCACAGGGCAGAGGCTGGCAGCAACAGTAAAGCAGCGGGAATGGGAGGCAGTACGGGACAGCCTGAATGCTGTCTTCCATGCTGGGAGAAACGTGGAGGACTGCAAGAGGAAGTGGCGGAAGCTGAGGAGGGATGTTCGGAGGAAGGCAGGGGCCAATCCCCCAGGCAATGACACTGCCAACCTTACACCAATGGAGCTGATGGTGTACTCCCTCCTACCCCAGGAGGGCATCCACGGGATTGGCTCCATGGACACCTCGGGCCAGGCTGAGGACTCGGGTAGGTGTTTCATTATGCAGTTGGGGTATCTGTTGTGCTGCAGTACACTTGTGTTATAGAAGTTGGGGTCAGGGGGAGGGAGGTGAGGAGTGGGGGGCAGGAGGAGGGAGGTAGGTGGAGGTGGGGGGGGGGAGTATCTCTGGCTGTCTTTATGTATATTAACAAGCCACCTTTATGATGCTGTTGTGACCTGGTAACCCCTACTCACTAGCTGTCTACTCTTACTCCCTATCCCTACCGTTGTCATTGGGTTTCCTCTTACTTGTCCTGTGTGCCCATATTTATAGAATTAATTGTAAGCTCTATTTGAGTAGTGGTAGTGGTCATGTGTGTTATAGGAGCAAGCAGACAGGGTGGGTGCTGTGTGTGTGTGTGAGCACCCCCAATATTGAGGAAAGATCATGTAGCTGTGCAGGGAGGAGTGTTGGTCACTGGGCTTAGCACCCCCAATACTACTTTCCAGTTGGCTCCTATGGGTGTGTGTAGGTTACTACTGTGGCAGAACTCTGGGGGCCTTCCTTCCCTACTACTCCCTCCTATTTTCCCATTACCAAACTGTGCCTAGTTCCTCCTGTGACCTCTGTGCTCTACTGAGTGTGGGCCACATGCATTCAACTGAAGGAGCCTGTAATGGGGGTCATAAAGCAGTTCTATGCAGTTTAGCAAGTCATTAGTAACACAACACATGCTGCAATGTTGTTCAATTTAACAATTATACAACTAACAGCTTGTGCACAACGTTGTGAGTGGTGTCCTTCTCTTGGCTGCTCATCCACCACCTCTACCCAGCTGCCTGCGGGCGTCTCTCTTTTGTACCCGTGTCAATTCCATTTCTCCTCACCATCTCTTTGCTGGGTCATCAGGTTGGGGGGACATACCAATGTATATGAATGCTGAAAGACAAAAGTGGGTTATTTGCACCAACACTATTCCTCACTCTTGTGCTATACAGGTGAAGACTCAGAGGAGGCTGGCCCTAGTGGCCTGCAAGGCCAACGCCCTACACCATCCGTCCAGCCTCAACCTCCACAGCCTGCAGCACCAGCAGTCCAGCCTCCACCACCTGCACCAGCTGTGCATCCTCCACGTCCACCACCACCTGCACCAGCTGTCCAGCCTCTGCCAGCACCACCACCACCACCTGCACCGGCTGTCCAGCCTCTGCCAGCACCACCACCACTTGCACCGGCTGTCCAGCCTCTGCCAGCACCACCACCACCACCTGCACCGGCTGTCCAGCCTCTGCCAGCACCACCACCACCACCTGCACCAGCTCTCCAGCCTCTGCCACCACCACCACCACCTGCACCAGCTGTCCAGGCTCTGCCACCACCACCACCACCTGCACCAGCAGAGGCCGCACCTCCAGCACCGGAGGACTTTGGTGAGGAGGAGGAGGGCCCAGCTCCCCGCCAGAGGCCATCCGCCCAAAGGAGGCAACTCCTGCGGCTGGCCACGGAACTACTCCGCCACAACGTGCGCTTGGAGGAGTACCGCCAGCAGAAACTGGAGCTGCAGCGCCAAGCACTGGAGGCACAGCAGCGAGCACACCAAGAACTCCTCCAGGCGCAACGTGAAGGCCACCAGGAGGTGCTCCAGCAACTGAGACGGCTGGAGCAGAGCATCCAACACCTGCACCCTCAGGGCACCGCGCCTACTCCAGCCCCCGTGCTGCTGGAGCAGCCCCTGCCATCAACCTCCTCCTCCACTGACCACCAGCAACCACCAGCTAAGAGGTGGGCATTGCGCTCCTCAGCCTCTGCACCCACTCCTGCTGCTCCCATTCTGGGTCCTGTGGCCAGACCACTACAACCAAGAAGGTGGCCCGATTTCCACGGTGCAGCCGAAGCCGCAGGCTGCCGTGGGGATAGGGAGGAGGACACTGGGAGCAGCAGCTCCGAAGAGGGGGAAGAGACTTCCCGTGCAGCACCAGCTGCAAAGGAAGGGCGTGGGAGGGGTAGGAGGGGACGGGGGAAGGGAAGGGGAAAATGATGGAACATGCTGTAGGGTGAGGGTTGGTGGGAGGGGGGTGGGTGTGGGAGGGGGGTGGTGGTGGTGGTGGTGGGGTTGACCAAACACATATGCACTGTATGTAAAAAATAAATGCTCACTTACATTCACCTAAAACTTGTTTCAATGAGTCTTTGTCTTGCTCTTACGCCAAGCTGGTAGGCATTGAGCTCTGCTCTGTGGGCTGGGGGTGGAGGGGGCTCCTCTTCCAGCTCATCTGGGGCCTCTTCTGGTGGTGGCTGTGGCTCCTCTGGGAGAGGCTGTCCTCTGCGCTGGGCCAAATTGTGTAACATACAGCACGCCACAAAGATCTTGGCCACCTTTTCTGGACTGTAGAGCAGCTCTCCTCCAGACCGGTCCAGACAGCGGAAGCGGTTTTTCAATAAACCAAAGGTGCGCTCAATGATCCCCCGGGTGCTGCGATGTTTCCTGTTGTAGGTTTCTTCTGGCCCTGGTTGTGGGTGGATCAGGGGGGTCATAAGCCATGTCCTCTGCGGGTAGCCTCGGTCACCTTTGCAGAAAAGCAGAATGAGATAGATGAGTGTGTATCGCTTGGAGCAGGTACAGGGGGGGCGGGGGGATTTGGATAGTGGGTTGTGGTGGAGGAAGCCAGGGCGGAGGGTTGCCCAGTGGAGGAGGTCTAGTATGGGTGGTACATGCATGTTGCACTTACCTAGTAGCCATCCACCAGTGAACTCCCCTTGCTCGAACCTGCGGAAGATGCCCGAGTGCTGTAGGATGTAGGCATCGTGGCTGGAGCCGGGGTACCTGGCACACACGTCTAATATCTCCCCCTGGGCATCACATACAACTTGCATGTTCATAGAATGAAATGCCTTCCTATTTCTGTAGGTGGCTTCGTGTGCCCGGGGGGGTCTGAGGGCTACGTGTGTGCAGTCTATCACACCGATGACCGAGGGGAATCTAGCAACAGCATAGAAGGCGGCCATGTTGTTGTGCAGAGCCTGGGGGGTGGTGGGGAAAGTGATGTAGTGTGAGGTGTGAGTTATGAAGCCATCCAGGAACTGGGTGAGACAGTGTGAAATAGAAGCCTGGGTGAGGCCTGTGTTAGCAGCTAATACGGATTGAAAACTGCCAGTGGCCAGGACAGAGAGAGCGGAAGTGATTTTGAGGTGGGCAGGGATGGGGTTATTCCTACGTGTCTGGGGCTGAAGGAGGGGTTTCAGCTGCTCACACAGCTGACGAATGGTGGCCCTATCAAACCTGAACCTTGTTAGACACTGCTGGTCAGTGAGTTGTAGGAAGGTGGTGCGGGGCCTAAACACTCGGGGCCGTGAATACCTCCTGCGGTGGGTGGCCTCTTCGTGTAGCATGAATGCCACAAGTGCATTAAGTGCATCCATATCCCCACCACCAGTGCAAGTATTAGGATTAGTAGTCAAACAGCAACACACACAGATCTGTCACTTCCAGCCACCACGCCCTCTGGCCACTCACTCGCCAAACAGTACAGGCACACAGAGACAAACGGAGGTCAGGGAATAGAGTACACACGTGGGAAGAGTGAATGGGGAAGGATAGGGGGAGGGGGAGGGGGAGGGGAAGGGGGCGATGGAGCAAAGGAGTAGGAGTAAGGAACGGTGAAAGGGTAAGACACAAAAAGAGGCAGGGCACACAGACGACCGTCACAGGTACTCAACACGCTCGGCTTTCTCTCTGCAACCACCACTTCAGCTCTTCCACCAACAATATCGCCACTCTCCAACTACACACAATCGCTAATGAGTCTAAAGACGCTTTCCCCCTTGCTCTGGTCGCTTTTATTTCGGGTCCATCAGATTACGCCCATCTTCCCGCTCAACCAGAGCCATTTCGCTATTCGTTATACGTTGTACCCGTCCACGTCGTATCACCGCCCCTAACACGCCCCCGACACGCCTCTTATTTGGGCGTTTTTACGTCCACGTACGAGCGACACGGACGCACTGAAACATTGCTTTCGATTATATGGATTTACTCGTTTTTGTGAGAAGAACGCCCATCTCCCGATTTAGGTCGGAACTTGGGCGTTATTCTCGTTCGATTATAAGCAGGATAATGATCAGACCAGGGAACAAGGATATTAGAAACTAATAAACAAGGGTCATTTGAAATCTGGTAATTCATAAAACATAAATCCATAGTATGACCATGAATATGAGTAGGGTCCTAAACCACTTGATTCTAACAATTCAAATCCAAACAAAAATCAGATACAACAGAATCAGTATTCAATAAATCAAAATGCAAATTAAAATCTCCTAACAAACAAGTCTTAAATGCACTCAGGGCCCAATATTCAGCTGGTGGTGGACAACACTTTCGCTGTCCGCTGCTAGTGAATATTAGCATTAGGTGCTGATATGCTATTTAACCAGTCAGAGGCTATATCTGGCCAGTTAAATTGATTTGAATATCGAGGGGGGCTCAGTTTATTCTACTTAAAAATTCTAACAAAGGAGAAAAATCAACAGACAAGCAACTTGTTGGACTATAAATCAAGAGCAAATTAAGATCCTTTAGATGGAATCCATAATGATTCAATTGAATCTGAAATAAAAGAATCTTTGAAATTATACAGTAGCATAAATCAGACTTAGCTATAATTAAAAATCCCCCACCTCAGTATTTTAATCTAGGTTTAGAAAGCACTGAGGGCCCCTTTGACCAAGCTGCGGTAAAAGGGGACCTGTGCTGGCATCGGCATGTGTTTTTGACATGCGCCGAGGCCCCCTTTTACCACAGTGTGTAAAAGGTAGGTCTTTCTTTTTTTGAGGAATTGGCCATGTGGCAAGTGAAGCACTTGCCATGCAGCCATTTCGGGGGGAGCCTATCCCAGTAAAGGCTTCTACTCTAACCCATTGGTAACCAGGCAGTGCACAGCACTGCCTGATTACTGCCTGGTACTTACTGGTGCTACAAAAATAAATATATATACAGTATATTTTTAGTGCTAGATATGACAGTACACTGGGGGTGGGAATTACCACTGGGCTTCTGTGGTAGCCAGGAGATACTTCCTTTTTAGCGAGCTGCTTTGTAAAAGGGGCCCTAAGTAACTCAGAGGACATAATTGGTTCACTATTACTAAATCAGTAATACACAAAACATCCATCTTGCTAGAGCAAATCAAATCAAACAATTCAGTGTTCTTCACTGAATGAGTATTCACTATAAAGATATTCCATTCTTTTACCCTATTTAAACTAATTTCTGGAACATAGTGTAGAGGAATTAAAATCCTATCAGGTCTAGAAGGATGGCAACACCAGTAATTGGAAAGCAAAGCTAATGCTATGCTAATGATGCTGTCTGTGCTCTGATCATGGCTGGACAGATTCAGCTTGAGTAGCTGGAGAACAAGGCCAGCACTGGGTAGATTTCTACAGTCTGTGCCCTGATTGTGGCTGGACAGATTTGAATGGGCTGGAGTGGGGCTTTGATGACATCTTCAGAAGCTGGAGAACAAGGCCAGTGCCTGGCAGACTTCTATGGTTTGTGCCCTTAAAATGGCAAGGACAAATCAAGATCAAATATACATATATAGTATCACATCATACCTTATGCTACTACTACTACTACTATTAAACATTTCTATAGCGCTACTAGACTTACGCAGACTGGATGGACCATGTAGGTCTTTATCTGCTATCATCTACTATGTTACTATGTAAAAGGAACCAGAGCCATATCTACCTTGAGCAAGAACAACAGGAATTAAAGCCATACTTACACTATTTTTCTTTCCTTTTGTGTTCTTTTCCCTACCTGCTGCTCATTTGCTTAACTTTTTTATTTATATTCCCTTCCCTTTTACCTTCAACTGTCATTGTAATTCTTTTCCTTAGTTCATTGTAAGCCACTTTGGGGCTGCGTTACATGGCAAAAAGTGGGGTATAAATGATCTAAAATAAATAAATAAATAATCTAAAAATTTAAAGTAAAAGGGGCTCACAATATCCCAACCAAACCACCCAAAGTCAGCAGAAAGGGTAGTTGTTCCCCAGGGCTCTGTGCTGGGACCGCTGCTTTTTTAACATATTTATAAATGACCTAGAGATGGGAGTAACTAGTGAGGTAATTAAATTTGCTGAAGACACAAAATTATTCTAAGTTGTTAAATCGCGGGAGGATTGTGAAAAATTACAAGAGGACCTTACGAGACTGGGAGTCTAAATGGCAGATGACGTTTAATGTAAGCAAGTGCAAAGTGATGCATTTGGGAAAGAGGAACCCGAATTATAGCTACGTCATGCAAAGTTCCACGTTAGGAGTCACGGACCAAGAAAAGGAACTAGGTGTCATCATTGATGATACGTTGTAACCTTCTGCTCAGTGTGCTGCTGCAGCTAAGAAAGCAAATAGAATGTTAGTTATTATTAGGAAAGGAATGGAATACAAAAATGAGGATGTTATAATGTCTTTGTATTGCACCAAGGTGCGACCGCAGGTCGAATATTGTCTTCAATTCTGGTCGCCGTATCTCAAAAAAGATATAGTGGAATTTCAAAAGGTACAGAGAAGGGCGACGAAAATGATAAAGGGGATGGAACGACTTCTCTATGAGGAAAGGCTGACACGGCTAGGGCTCTTCAGCTTGGAGAAAAGGCGGCTGAGGGGAGATATGATAGAGGTCTATAAAATAATGAGTGGAGTTAAATGGGTAGATGTGACGTGTCTGTTCACGCTTTCGAAAAATACTAGGACTAGGGGGCATGCGATGAAGCTACAATGTAGTAAATTTAAAACAAATCGGATAAATTTTTCTTCACTCAACCTATAATTAAACTCTGGAATTTGTTGCCAGAGAATGTGGTAAAGGTGGTTAGCTTAGCGGAATTTTAAAAAGTTTGGACAGCTTCCTAAAGGAAAAGTCCATAGACCGTTATTAAATGGACTTTGGGAAAATCCACTGTTTCTGGGATAAGCAGTATAAAAATGTTTTGTGCATATTTGGGATCTCGCCGGGTATTTGTGACCTGGATTGACCACTGTTGGAAACAGGATGCTGGGCTCGATGGACCTTTGGTCTTTCCCAGTATGGCAATACTTATGTACTTATGAGTGCACAAAGGAGCATTTGAATAAATTGGATTATGTGTTTTTATCACATGCTACTGTAACATCCTTAGGGCTCTTGCAAAACTGTCAGCAATTTTTATGCCAATGTAAAGCAGGTGAAAGGACCAATGCTTGATACTGGCCAAGCCAGATTTTAAAAGGCAAAAGTTCAAGGCTGAAAATTCACTCCTCTCTGCCTCTAATTTTAATTCAGTGCATATTGCACCTTGTATTCAAATCATTGTAATTCATTTTAAACACTTCTTTGGGAACAGTGCCCAGTTCTCTCAGAATAAAGCTAATCATTCTTACCCAGCAGTTTAAATTTACTTTTTTTCCCCCTATCTCTTCTGTGAGTCTGGCAAGAATTTTGGTGGTTACTACAGATGGAAATAATAAGAGCAAAATCCTTATCTCTGTGTCTTTTGTCACAAATGTCAAGAATTGTTATGTGTGACTAATAAAGAAAATAATTTTACCCTAGCTCTCACACATTTGATATTATATTAGCTAATGTTCTATTTCTCTATTCTCTGTATTTTCCAATTTTAGATGCAACATCAAATAAATATAGCAGGTTAAATTTATATGATCAAATGGCAGGCTGATTATTCAATCATACCATTAAAAAGAATAAAAAATGACAATAGAAAAAAAATCTCACTGTAAATCTGAGGGAATAAATAAACTATCCACATAAGTTAAAACTCTGTAGGAAGTTTTGACCCTCAGGGTTTGTGCCAAGAATCAAAGTAAAACTGCTTTCTCTGCTGGCAATTTCTTCACCTAAATCAATGGTCATAGTTATTAATTGTAACTGAGAAACCTGCTCTGTCTGCACTGCAGCTGGTTGAGTACCACAGGAGACAATTCTTTCACACATTCAGGCTTCTGGTGATTTTTGTGGACTGAGACCTCCAAAATCTGGAATCAGGGTTCTGGGACTTGTGTCAGCTAAATATGGATAGCTTGTATCAAAAGAGATAGTTGTACCTTGAGCCCTGTTATAAGTCATCTTGCACCCCAGAATTCATTAGAGGACAGTGTTCAATAACAATCATTGTTACTAACATATACTTGTATAACAGGCTGCCAAAATGGTATGTTATTGCGGTTGCAGATAGAACATTCTGGGGCTGCCGCACTGGGTGGTTGGTAAAAACGTTCTGTGAGAACTAAGCTAAATTACTCTTCTTTTCCTTGGCGAAATGCTCTATACCAAACGTAAGGGAGTTTTGAGGATAGTGCCTCCACCTACCTCAACTCCCTCTCCGGCTCAAACATCGCTGGAGCGTTTTTTCCCCGGTGTTCCCAGGATTTGGGGAGAGGATCCCATTGTGGGGAGGTCCGGAGAAGTGGAAGCCCTACTGGGAGAGGAAGTCTCTCTGTCCCCACCATCGCTTTCACTGATTCCTCCCAGCCCGATGTCAAGAGCGGCCCTGGTGGGAAACCCTGATGACCCGGAAGGCATGTCGAAAGGAGTTCACAGTGAGGACCCAGGCATGCAGGCAATGACTCGGGGAGCCGGGGGGAGTTTGTCTCCTATGGCACAGACTGCGGAGGTGATACTGCAAACGTTAAAGGTGATGTTGGATCAGATCACCACTACACTTCAGAAGACTTCAGGTGATGTGCTTATTTTAAATACTAAGTTTGAGGACTTAAAAAAGTCCGTAGACTCTGTTAAAAGCGATATAACAACACAAGTACAATCAATACGGAAGGAGGTTGATACTTTGAATGCCTTTAAGAATGTGTCTGTGAAGGATTCTATGGACATGAGACAAAAAATAGAACAAATTGAAAATTTTAACAGGAGCCTTGATCTCCGATTTTTGAATTTTCCAGTAATATCGGGAGTAACTCTGATTGATATCTTTAAGAAATACCTGATAGAAATTTTGAATTTTCCTCCGGAGGTTATACCCCCGCTAAATAAAATATATAATATATTATATTCCTAAAATCAGAGAAGGAGTACAAGGTCCTGAGAAAGATGACCTTAACTTACAAAATATTTCTGATATATTGGAACAATCCTCTGACACTATAATGAACAGAGTCACAATGATTGTATCAATGGTATTTGAGCAAGATTACAACGCTATCTTAAGACTCTATTTTAGAAACTTGAAAGCTCAATTCTACGGTTCTGAAGTTTGGATTTATCCAGACGTTACCAAGTCTACACAACAAAAAAGGAAGCAGTTTCTTGCTTTAAAACAAAGGACAATAGATATAGGGGCTTCCTTTTTTCTTGCATATCCGTGCAAGTATGTGGTGAGACTAGGTCAAACTAAATACGTTTTCTTTTCACCGGAACAACTTAAATCATTTGTAGAATTGAAACAAGTGAAATGAAATAGTACCTGGAGAGAATGCAGCCGTTACCTAAATTTGAGATATTTGTATTTAACTTCTCTAACTCTTTTCCCCCTCTCATTATTTGGGGTCTAAGAAAGGTTAAATATTATACCTGTTTATATATTTTCTTTAATTACTATAATTGCTTTATAATATTCCCCAAAACATATTCTATGTGACATTTTGGAATAGTAAGTTTTAATTTCTACCTGCATCTCTGTACAAGGTTATCCTTGAAAGTTGTATTTAAAAAGCATAAATAAATAAATAAATAAATAAAAAGAACATTCTGACCGTTGCTCCAAGAAAAAGATGCAAATCAAAATGTAACAGTAGGTGATACATTCAGAAATTTTTATCCAATAAGATTAAAGTAGGAGCAAAGTATAAAATCCAGTTACAATGGAGGAACTATGTACTCTCAAAGCGGGGGCCCAGAGAGGATTCCAGCTAAGAAGGATGTAGAGGGGCAACAAGTGGATTGTCCCACCCAGGGGTCCACAAGAATCTTAGCTCCTTGCTCAAGGGTTGAAGCAAATTCTCCCACCACTGCTGCCGTCACTGCTGCACACAGTGTCCCTGTGGGAAATGTAGAAACAGTAATTATACAGGAGCTTGGGGCCGTCCAACGTCTGATATTCAGCGGCACTTAATCGGCTAGTGATACTGAATATTGACTCTGACCAACCATGCCCAAAGTGGGCAGGACAGGTACGGTACAGGGGATGGTATTGGGGAGAAGCCATCATTTATGCAGGTACCAGCAATATTCAATGCTGGCACCTGCATAGCTAACCAGGTAAATTTAGGACAGCTCAAAAGTTGTTGTAAATCTTGGCACACAACTGTTAGCAGTTAGGCACAAAAATCCAGCTATTATATAACATTGCGCCTAATTTCTGTGAACTTCCATGCCCTTCCCAAGCAGGGGCGTATCTGTGTGGGGCCACAGGGGCCTGGGCCCCCACAGATTTCGCCCTGGACCCCCTTACTGCCGCTGTGGGTACCTTTGCTGGCGGGGGACCCCAGCCCCCCCAGTCGAGGTCCGCTTCCTCCTGCTGCTGCGAGGTTTTTTAAGTTCATCGGGATTCGTCCTCCGTCACTCTGTGCTGCTGTTCAAAGAAGCTGCTAGCTGAATGCAGTTTCGGACTGAGTCTGATGTCGCTGCTGCACGTTGTACATGAGTCTGACGTCCTGCACATACAACGTGCAGCAGCGACATCAGACTCAGTCCGAAACTGCATTCAGCTAGCAGCTTCTTTGAACAGCAGCACAGAGTGATGGAGGACGAATCCCAATGAAGAACTTAAAAAACCTCTCAGCGGCAGGAGGAAGCGGACCTCGGCTGGTGGGGGTTGGGGTCCCCCACCAGCAAAGGTACCCGCAGCGGCAAGGGGGGGGGTCGGAAATGGCGGCGGCTGGGGGGGCTATAATGTGCCCCCTCACTCTGGCTTCGGCCCCCGCTACCGCCGACTTTCAGATACGCCCTTGTTCCCAAGGCAATGCCTCCTTTTGAGTTTAGGCTCCTGGTACTATAGAATAGCACAAATGCAGTCCTAATTAGTGCCAATTAACTCAAATGATTGATTGTTAGCACCTAATTGACTGTCCTTCTATGTTTGAATTGTACAGCGCTGCGTAACCCTAGTAGCGCTTTAGAAATGTTTATTAGTTAGTTAGTAGTAATTAGTTTTCATGTTCATCTGGGATCTGCACCCAAATATGGGCATTCAAATGTTGGTGACCTATATAAAATCTGGGGGTTAGTACTCAGTCTATAGCTCATAACTGCAAGGGAGCATGCCAAACATTTATACACTGAGAACCCGATGCTCAAAACTCCGGCGCAGTTCAGAATAGCACCATAACAATACAGCACAAAAGACAACGCCCTAAAGCTCAGCACTAATGAGATGCAAATATAGGCACACTCATAGCATTGAGAATTAGGGAATTTGGTGGAAGGATTGTGTTTTGGAGCAGGAAGATTGTGCTTGGCGAATGCACAGAAAAGTTCTGTGGTAAGCCCAACTCCTGTGCGCATGCACGTGATAAAACTCAAACATGAAGCACATATTGGTATCTTTTTAGCTTGGACACTTATATTTACTTGCAGGAAACAGATGTGGCTATGGGTGTTTTTGTTAGCATGGTCATTTTAAATGTAGACACATGAAAGAGATGTCAGTGGCATTTTTGTTGGCATGGGCGCTTTAAATTTAGATGCAGCAAAGAGACGCCATTATGTGCTTTAACTTCAGTCTGCTGTTTCTCACAACCAGTGCTTAAGAGCTTGCATGGGTTTCCTTCTGCTTCTAAAAGCAATCAAAACCAGCAGATTTTGCAGAAAAAATCATGAGAGAAGCATGAGAATCATGGGAAATCTCCCAGCACCCTAATGCCTGCTCCGATATGGCGTTATTTTTTACAGTGGTAAAGGAGGTTTGTTTTCTGAGCATTGGGGAGAAATACAGAATGAGCTTGACTACATTTGCATGCTATCTGTACTAAAGCCTGGTGCTCTTGTTGTTTACCACGTTAGACCCCTCTGAACATTCTGCGCTGGTAAATGCGGGCGCTAGTACAACACTAATGGCCTCTAGCGCCTGAATTTACTTTTGAGGATCAGGGCCTAACCTTCTAGAATCATATCAGTTATAGATGCAACTGTAACATTTAGTTACAGACATTTACACTAACCATTGACACTTTTCAAAGGGACTGGAACCTCCTTTTAAAGAAGTTTAATGATGTATGATTCCTATCAATCACTACCTCCCCACCGCAGGTAACATGCTCCCTGGAATAACAATGTCTATCCTCTCTGTTATCTCTCCCCCCTCTGATTTCTTCCTTCATCTTTCTGATCTGTTCACTTATTTGCTATTATAGTTATTTTCAAATTTCTTTAATATTTTCTTTTGTTGTAAACTGCTTTGTTGTGTATGCAAAAGACAGTATATTAAACCCGATAAAGTCCATAATACCCTTATTAAAGCTATTCACTTTGTTTAATCTCTTGCCCTCTCCCTGCCTCAACAAAATATGCAGAAAAATAAATGTGTTGTGGTTCTCAATCATGTTCTCAGGAAAACAGCTGGTCAAGTTTTCGGGATATCTGAAATGAATAAGCATGAAGCAGATGTTCATGTTTTTGCTTCCATTGTATTTACATCTATTTCATACACATTCATTGTGGCTATCCTTATATATTGACTGGAGGGTCTCCCAGGACAGGTTTGGGAACCACTACTAGGAATTATTAGGAGAGGGATGCAAAATAAGACCAAAAATATAATACCTCTGTATTGCTCCATGATGTGACCTCTCCTTGAGTATTGTGTTCAATTCTGGTCACCATATCTCAAAAAAGATATAGCGGAATTAGAAAAGGTTCAAACAGTAACCAAAATGATAAAGGGGATGGAACGCTTCTCGTATGAAGAAAGGTTAAAGAGGTTAGGTCTGTTCAGCTTGGAAAAGAGAAAGCTGAGGGGGGATATGGCTGAGGTCTCCAAAATCCTGAGTGGAGTGGAATGAGTGGAGGTGAATTGATTTTTCACTCATTCAAAAAGTACAAAAACCAGGGGACACTCAATGAAATTGCATGGAAATACTTTCAAAACAAATAGGAGGAAATATTTTTTCACTCAAAGAGAAGTTAAGCTTTGGAACTTGTTACAGAGGATATAGTAATGGAGGTTAGCATGCACATCTGGGTTTTAAAATGGTTTGGACAAGTTCCTGGAGGAAAAGTCCATAGTCTGTTATTGAGATGGACATGGAGGAAGCCACTGCATGCTCTGGGATTGGTAACATGGAGTGGTGCTATTAGTTGGGTTTCTCTGGATTGGCCACCGCTGGAAGCAGGATATTGGGCAAGATGGATAATTGGTTTGACCCAATATGGCTGTTCTTATGTTTTCTCCTCACACAAGGTGAGAAATATTTGGAAATCCCATTTCCAAGGATCAAATTTTGGGACAGTAATAGGGTAAGGTGTCCAGGGCTTTTTGCCCTGGGATCACAACTTAAAACAACATTTTTATTGCTGTTACACGAGAGAGAGAGAGAAAGAGAGAGGAGATTAGAATACTAGTCAGAGGATGTGTTTTTTCTTCAGCACTGTGGCACTGAACTAACTTATTCTGGTGCTGATAAAATGCTTTTCAAAGTATAAACATGACTTTTCTTATTGCCTTCTATACATGTAGGTCTATAAAGCAGTTATAGTCAGTTTAATGATAAGATAATAATCATATTCAATATATTCTGTTACATATTTCTAATTTGCTTCTGTATGCTGCTAAACTGTGTGTGTTTGCTCTTTACATTTGATAGGATATCACATGGATGCATTCAATATAGCATGTTTTATAAAGGACTATGATCTTATCACAGAAACCAATAAGAGAATTACAAAAAAGTTTCCCAGAAATAAGATGTTTCAAGCTATGCCCATATGATTCTCTTTAAAGTTACCTGTAATGGGAACTCATAGCATGAATGAAGCTTGGTGACATTTCTCAAAATGGAGAAATCAATATTTGTAGGATGTTTTTATTCACAATTTTTAAGGATTACAATTGCTTTCAAATTGTGTCCTTGAAAAACTTAAAAGTAAATTGTACTATTTCTTTATACTACAACAAATGACTTTTCATGATAAAATAATGTCTCTGATCCTCAGAGGTGCCTTTCTTCTATTTTCTTTTATATTTTGGTATTCCATTTTTCTGATTTTTTTTCTAGTTAAATTGTTCTATTGAACCTGTATAAGCTGCTATAATAATAAGTTACATGGGCAAGTCAGCAAAGCTAAAACAGAATTTCAATCAGTTCTTTCATTTGGTGTTTTGGTTCATCAAGACAAGGGTTAATTTTTTAAGATATAAGCCCCTGTTTACTAAGGTGTGCTAGCATTTTTAGAACGCACTAAACGCTAGAGACACCCATATATTTCTATGGGCGTCTCTAGCATCAGTGCACGCTAATTTTTAGCATACGCTAAAATCGCTAGCGTGCCTTCAGTGCAGCATAGTAAAAAGGGACTATGGTTTCCAGGAAGAATCCCATTTAAAGTACAGGCTTAGAATTTCATTGATACCGGGTGTAACTGGCTTGCTATCTACTAAACCAGAATTGAATGGACTAGCTTGTTTCCTATCTAACATGGTAATTGGGAACTGATTAACATTTCTCTTGATTTTTATCTTGTTCAGGTAATTGTACTTCTTCTTTGCAACTAATTAAAGTGAAGGTTGACTTCAATTCATTCTTCTCAATGGTAAAATTATCAAGTTAGTTCACAACTAATTATTTTCTGCAGTATACCATTGTTTCAGAACTCTGTCACATTCCATTTAGCAAACACAAAACAGCTCTGAATTAGAGTTATCTCAGCTTGGGACTTTTATGCTATTAATTTAAAGAAAAGAAAATCTTTAGATGGATGCTATCCAAGCTGAAAATGAATTCCTTTGAAAGAATAAAATCAATGTTGTTCTTCCAAGTCTGAGTCTTTACCCATTTTCAATCTCTATTGTATATTTATTTTTCATAGTTCACTGTTTATTTAATTCATTCATGCTCACAGCTGGCTTGCTATTTTTTTTTTTGGTCAACTACCCTTTCTAACTAGCTATTTTAGGAGTGAGTCATCAGCTGATGCTTTTTATATGTTAGATATATATCTTCCTGAAATTCTAGGGTGAACACACAGTAAAGTAAACAGAGGCAAATAAAAAAAAAAAAGATAAGTTCTCCTCCTTTTAATCTAAGGGACCCTGAAAGTCTAAAAGGTATGCATTCATTAGTAGGCATTCAGTCCATTAGGGGTGGATGCTATATATATGGCACTGAAATAGAGCTACACTATAAGTCACACTTAAATGTACATTGCCTAAATTAAGTGCATATCCCCCCCCCCTTTATCTATAATAATGAACATAAATGCTAGGAATGCATAAACTTCACATTTCTGTGCCCCCTTTTTTTACTCACATATAAAATTCAGGTGTGGATCCTGTGCTTAAATTTACACACGTAAATTCCAATTTAATTAGTGCCAACAATTGCTTGTTAAAAATCCAATTATTGGTGCTAATTAGCTTATTATTTAATTAAATTGTGTTCACAAATTCAGTGCATGCCTAAGTTTGTGGGTGCAATTTTTTGTGACTTTTATAGAATTAGGGGATTAGTGTGACAATGAAGGGTAATACTATAACAGACCGCCTATTTGTGAAGGCCAAGTAGGTGCCTATTTGCAGTCCTTTTTTATAAAGACACATAGGTTATGTGTCGAAAGAGAAAAAGAGAAAAATAGAGGCATCAGACAGCCCACAACACAAGCTATCGGACCTCTTATAGTGCACAGCTATTTCAAGTCCAATCTCTTAAAATAGTCTTCAATCATTTTCCTCAATACTCCTCATAAAAATATATATTTTTTTACTTTACAAACAATCAAATGTGAAAAGAAAGAGAAAAAAGACAGAAAAAAATGTGATCACTTAACAGACACAAGAATCCAGCACTGTAATTATTGAAGCATACACCCAACACCTGGGGTGCTGGCAGTGATACACGGGATTCTTGGATAACGTTGGAGCATTTACAAAAAAGAGCAATTTGTAAGGACCTTCAGGCAGCCACACTAATTGAATATTTTCGGGCTAAGAAGATTCTGATGGGATTACAGGTTCTTTAAGAACCCCATTTGTATCAGAAAGATAATGAATTTGTTCAAAATTGGTACAAGATCTTGAACAAGTGTTCAATGGATCTAATGATTTTGATTGTGGAACAAACTCATAAAACATCTTCCCAACTGAAAGTAGAAATTGACAAGTTATTAATCAGGGTTTCAATGTGATTACCACCTAATGAATTTCCAGCTAAAACTGAAGAACTTAATGAGAAGCCTTGTGACTTTCGGGAATCAGTGAAGAAGGTAAAATTAGCTAAGTTTAATTGAGATGAACTAGAATATCAAAAGGATAAGGTCTACACATGGAACCAGCCAAAGACATTTTGCAGTATTTATTTATTTATTTATTTATTTATTTATTTATTGTATTTGTATCCCACATTTTCCCACCTCTTTGCAGGCTCAATGTGGCTTACAATACATCATGAATAATGGAAATACATGATAAGATAGATATTTAGTATTACAGCAGATCTTGGGTGACACGATTATGATAAGACAAGATAGTAGTCTAACAAGCAGATATACTACTACTACTACTACTACTACTATAAATCACTTCTATAGCACTACCAGTCATACACAGCGCTTTACAATTGAACATGAAAAAAGACAGTCCCTGCTCAAAAGCGCTTACAATCTAAATCAGGACAAACAGGCAGGATCAATAAGGATAAGGGAAGGATAGACAGAAGGACACAAGAATAAGATAAAAGTGACAAGTCAGGAGTTGAAAGCAGCATCAAACAGGTAGGCCTTTAGCCCGGATTTGTGGTATGCCTTGTTAAAGAGATGGGTCTTCAGTAGTTTGCGGAACTTAGTAAGTTCATAGTTCGTTTTTAAATTACGCGGCAGCACGTTCCAGAATTGCGTGCTCAGGTAGGAAAAAGTTGACACATGCGTTAGTTTGTATTTTAGACCTTTGCAGTTGGGGAAGTGAAGGTTGAGGAATGTGCGGGATGATTTTTTGGCATTCCTGGGAGGTAGATCTATCAGGTCTGACATGTAGGCTGGTGCATCCCCATGAATTATTTTGTGAACTAGGGAGCATATCTTGAACATGATGCCATATCTTTAATTGGGAGCCAGTGTAGCTTTTTTCGTAGGGGTTGAACATTTTCTTTTTTTTTTTAATTTATTTGTAATTTTAATAAATTTTACAAGATACACTTGTACAGAAAAGGAGTATTACCATACCATACAAGAAAATATTTTATAAAGAAAATCTATTAAATGATAATTACTGCTAAAGTCCACAATTGTAGGCAAGGCACAATTCAAAAATTGGTTAACATAGGAAAAAATGAGTAGAACATGTTCCCACTTATCCTATCACGGAGTAGATACTAATGGAGGAAGCACAAGAGAGTTTACGGCTGGTTCTTGTCTGGAGTCCAGGAATTTTGCTAACTGATCACTCTCAAAGAAAACATATTTAATTGATTGAAATTTAAGAACACATTTGCAAGGAAAATTAAGCCAGAAAATTCCCCCCTGTGATAATACACGATCACGAAGTTTCAAAAAAGACTGACGTCTTTTCTGAGTTTGTCTAGCAATATCAGGAAATACTTTGACTTTGCAATTCAGAAAGACTTCATGTCTATGTTTAAAGAAAGTTTTCAAGATCCAGTCCCGATCCGGCTGTAGAACAAAGTCTATAATTAATGTAGCAGGTTGTACTCCACATAGTTCATCTTCAATTGTTTGTGATAAATTCAAATTTAGCTCCTCAAATTGGGTTTCCATAGATGGTATTATGTGCTCACTTGGTTTCTTAACATAGGGAGCCAAATAATAAATCCTTGCTACAGGTGGAAACAATTGTTCAGTAATTTTTAATACTTCAGAAAGATATCTTTTGAATGTTATTAAAGGAGCCACTGCTGGAACTTTAGGAAAATTTATAAATCTCAATGTTTTCATCCTTTGTAAATTTTCTAAAGTTTCTATTTTCCTCTGTAAGTATACATTTTCTTTTATTAAAGTTATTTGACTCTCTTTAATTTGATTTGTTTCAAGTATAATTGTTTGTTCAAAAGTTTTAGATTGTTCCAACTGTTTTTCCAAGTCTGCTATTTTAGCTTGATTTGATTGAGTAACTTTAACTATTGGAGATAGTTTCTGGGTTAAAGAATCTTCTAAACATTCCAAAGCATCCCAAATTTTTTCTAGGGTTATTTTCTCTGGTTTTTTAGGAAATAATTTCAATGTTACCTCTTCCTGAGCTCCTTTCTTAGAGCCAGTCTTGCTCTCTTGTGATTCAACTCCTGCTCCTTCGGTATTCTCAGCAGTAACCACCAGCACTGCTGCACTCGGCGTTCTGCTAGCAGAGTCTGCCCCTGCTCCCAGATCAGACATCTCCTCATCGGGTCTAGTCAATCCAGGGCTCTGGTCTGCCAGCATTGCCGGCATCGAAGGAGGACTCCGTTCCTCTGGGCTCAGAGTGGTCTCTCCCTCAGGCAGGTAGGTCGGTTCTCCTCTCATCGATCCCTCCTGCAGCAAGGGTTGTTGCCCAGTCAATTCTACTCTGGGAACAATGAAACGGTCCATCGGTCCCAATTCCTGTCTTGCAGAGGGAGCAGGGTAAGCCCTCTGTTTGCCCCGTCTCTTGGGCATGGAAATGTATTTTTTAAGGAAAAAAAAAACAGCAAGAGGGAGTTGAGTGAGGAGCTGTTTCACACACGTCCTATTCAGACGCCATCTTGCCTTCTTTCCTGGGGTTGAACATTTTCATATTTTGTTTTACCGAATATGAGTCTAGCTGCAGTGTTCTGGGCTGTTTGGAGTTTCTTGATTATTTGCTCTTTGCAGCCAGCGTATAGTGCGTTGCAATAGTCTAGATGGCTGAGTACCATTGATTACACCAGGTTATGGAAGACGGACCTTGGGAAGAAAGGTCGTACTCTTTTTAATTTCCACATTGAGTGGAACATTTTCTTGGTTGTGTTTTTCGTATGGTTCTCAAGTGTTAGGTGCAGTGCTTTTTTTGTGCCGGTATGCAACGGTACGGCGTACCAGCACCTTTTTTTGCCCGCCCCGCCCCCCCCCCCCCCCCGCGACACTCCGGGCGAGTCCTGCACTTTTTTTTTTTTTAAGACTCAGAACGTGCGAACGATGCAGCCGGCAGCGATTGAAAGAGGCTGTCTGGGCTGGCGTCTGCGTCGGAGCTTCCCTCACCCTCTGCGAGTCCCGCGAAACAGGAAGTTGTAACAACGAAGGCGGGACTCGCAGAGGGTGAGGGAAGGATTGGGGAAAGAGGGAAACCAACAGAGGGAAGGATTGGGGAGAGAGAGAAAGAGGGAAAACAACAGAGGGAAGGATCGGGGAGAGAGGGAAAGAGGGAAACCAACGGAGGGAAGGATTGGGGAGAGAGAGAAAGAGGGAAAACAACAGAGGGAAGGATTGGGGAAAGAGGGAAACCAACAGAGGGAAGGATTGGGGAGAGAGGGAAACCAACAGAGGGAAGGATTGGGGAGAGAGGGAAACCAACAGAGGGAAGGATTGGGGAGAGAGGGAAACCAACAGAGGGAAGGATTGGGGAGAGAGGGAAACCAACAGAGGGAAGGATTGGGGAGAGAGGGAAAGAGGGAAACCAACAGAGGGAAGGATTGGGGAGAGAGAGAGAAAGAGGGAAAACAACAGAGGGAAGGATTGGGGAGAGAGAGAGAAAGAGGGAAAACAACAGAGGGAAGGATTGGGGAGAGAGAGAAAGAGGGAAACCAACAGAGGGAAGGATCGGAGAGAGAGAGAAAGAGGGAAAACAACAGAGGGAAGGATTGGGGAGAGAGCGAAAGAGGGAAAACAACAGAGGGAAGGATCGGGGAGAGAGGGAAAGAGGGAAACCAACGGAGGGAAGGATTGGGGAGAGAGAGAAAGAGGGAAAACAACAGAGGGAAGGATTGGGGAAAGAGGGAAACCAACAGAGGGAAGGATTGGGGAGAGAGGGAAAGAGGGAAACCAACAGAGGGAAGGATTGGGGAGAGAGGGAACCAACAGAGGGAAGGATTGGGGAGAGAGAGAAAGAGGGAAACCACAGAGGGAAGGATTGGGAAGAGAGGGAAACCAACAGAGGGAAGGATTGGGAGAGAGGGAAAGAGGGAAACCAACAGAGGGAAGGATTGGGGAGAGAGGGAAACCAACAGAGGAAAGGATTGGGGAGAGAGGGAAAGAGGGAAACCAACAGAGGGAAGGTTTGGGGAAAGAGGGAAACCAACAGAGGGAAGGATTGGGGAGAGAGAGAAAGAGGGAAACCAACAGAGGGAAGGATTGGGGAGAGAGGGAAAGAGGGAAACCAACAGAGGGAAGGATTGGGGAGAGAGGGAAAAACAGATGGAAGGATGGGGAGAGAGAGGGAAAATGGAAGGATGGGGGAGAGAGAGGGGGGAAAACAGATGGAAGGATGGGGAGAAAGAGGGGGAAAACAGATGGAAGGATGGGGAGAGAGAGAGGGAAAACGGAAGGATGGGGAGAGAAAGCAGAGCTGCTGGATGGAAAAGGGGAATAGAGAAAGACTGGAGAATAAGAGGAAGGGGCATGGGGAGAACAAGGGTGAGGAAAAGATGAAAAGCCACAGGTAGATGAAGGAAATTAAAGAATGGATAGTAAGAATGAATTAAATCTGGACAGAGAAAGAGCCTGAAAAATATTGAAGAAAGCAAAGAAAAAGGAGACAAAAATGACAAATGGCACAGAAGAGTTAAGCGAAAACAAAGGAAAGCAGAATCACAGACTGGGACCAATATGGAAAGAAAAACAGTCACCAGACATTTCACTCCCTGATTATTTTATAGACCTCTATCATATCTCCCCTCAGCCATCTTTTTTCCAAGCTTAAGAGCCATAGCTGCTTTCAGCCTTTCCTCAAAGGTAGAAAAAAATCATTCTATTTTCATTTTAGTGTTTGTAATATGTCCAATTTGAGAATTTACATTGGCTGTCTTATTTTGCACTGGGTATACTGGAGCTGTAAGAGCTTACAGAGATTATTTATCATGAAAAAAAATCACGTTATTTTTTTCTCCTATAGTACTATAATATTTTCAATGATGTCTGTTTATATGCGCCATGGCTGGTATAGGGGGTGTGGTTAATGTGGGTGTGGCTATCATAGGGGTGGAGCCATATGTGGTGACCCCGCCCATAAAGAGTACCGGCACCTTTTTTTCTACAAAAAAAGCACTGGTTAGGTGTCGGTCAATGGTGACTCCAAGGATTTTTAAGGTGTCTGAGATTGGAAGATCCAGTTTAGGTGTGTTTATGGTGGTGAATTTGTTCGTGTTGTGCTGAGAGGTGAGTATTAGGCATTGGGTTTTTTCTGCATTGAGTTTCAGCTGAAATGCATCCGCCCATGAGTGTATGATTTTTAGACTTTGGTTGAGTTCATTGGAGATTTCCTTTAAATCTTGATTGAATGGGATGTAGATCGTTACGTCGTCTGGGTATATGTATGGGTTCAGATTTTGGTTTGTTAGTAGTTTGGGCAAGGGTATCATCATTGAGTTGAATAGAGTCGGTGAGAGGGGGGATCCCTGTGGGACTCCGTATTCAGGTATCCATGTGGCTGATGTGGTCGATTTGGATGTCACTTGGTATGATCTTGTGGTTAGGAACCCCTTGAACCATTTGAGAACGTTACTTCCGATTCCGAAGTACTCAAGGATATGTAGTAGTATTCCATGGTCAACCATGTCAAAGGTGCTAGACATGTCGAATTGTAGAAGTAGTATGTTCTTGCCAGTTGCGATCATTTGTTTGAATTTAGTCATAAGATTGACTAGATATAAGAGGGTCACTTTGAACAAAGTTCTAGTGGTTCAAGTGATGATGAAATTGCATTTAGTTCTCTTACAGTGGCTTACATAAGAACATAAGTGTTGCCATACTGGGACATCCTGTTTCCAACTGTGGTCAATCCAGGTTACAAGTACCTGGCAAGATCCCAAAACAGTACAATACATTTTATGTTGCTTATCCTAAAAATAAGCAGTGGATTTTGCCCAAGTCCATCTTAATAATGGCTTATGGACTTTTCTTTTAGAAAGCTATCCAAACCTTTAGTAAACCTCAATAAGCTAACTGCTTTCAGCACATTCTCTGGCAACAAATCCCAGAGTTTAATTACACGTTGAGTGAAGAAATATTTACTACTTTGTAGCTTCATTACGTGCCCCCTAGTCCTAGTATTTTTGTAATGAGTAAACAAGTGATTCAAGTCTACCCATTTCACTCCCTGATTATTTTATAGACCTCTATCATATCTCCCCTCAGCCATCTTTTTTCCAAGCTTAAGAGCCATAGCTGCTTCAGCCTTTCCTCATAGGGAAGTTGTCCCATTCCCTTTATGATTTTCATCCCCCTTCTCTGTACCTTTTCTAACTCCAGTATATCTTTTTTGAGATGCGGTGACCAGAATTGCACATAGTACTTGAGGTACGGTCGCACCATGGAACAATACAAAGGCATTATAACGTCCTCATTTTTGATTTCCATTCCTTTCCTAATAATAATACCTAACATTCTATTTGCTTTCTTAACCACCACTGCACACTGAACAGAGGGTTTCAACATATCATCAATGATGACACCTAGATCCACTTCCTGGTCGGTGACTTCTAATGTTGAACCTCGCATCACGTAACTATAGTAATGTTGGGGTAATTGAAATCACCCATTATTATTGTGTTGCCCATTTTGTTAGCCTCCCTAATTTCTGATAACATTTCTACATCTGTCTGTTCATCCTGGCCAGGTGGGTGATAGTACACTCTTATCACTATCCTTTTCCCCTTTACACATGGAATTTCAATCAACTTGAGTAGTTGTTTCAATTGTTTTTTTTCTCTGAAAACCAATTCAGTTAAGTAACTATTCCTACCATTGCTTGCTGCTAAACTTTAACCATGTTGGTGTGTGCTTGCAGTCATGCCTGATCTGCTACAATACATCCTATAGAATTTTCTATTATTTTCTTTTTTCTCTAATGTCTTCAAGATGCCCCAGTTGTTTTTTGTGCTGAAAAGTATATATCCTGTAAATTGCTTTTTTTTATATAGACTGACATCTTTCTATGTTAGCTGGTCAAACTGATTCCTTTATTGGTCCAACCTTCATGTTTGCAGGCATGAACTTTTCAACAAGAAACTCACTGCTTGGGCTTTGACAATCTTCTTTATCAGTGGCAGACACTGACTATTCTCTATTTTTTTTTCATACCCTCTAACTTTGTCTTCATTCTTTACAACTTAATTTATCTATTGAATGTGTAAACTCAATTCTGAACCATTTATTTATTTAATCTTTATATTCAACTGTAGCACCATTGCCCCACAGTGGATAACAAAGGCTAGAATAGTAAGAATCAGGACCTCCATGCTGGGACTTGTAATTCTCCAAGTACTTTACAAAACTCTAGAACATGTGTGTAGATTGCAGTAAGTACAGTGACAGTATCCATTTTAGAAAGGAACACAATCAAAAGAAGGAGCAAGATCACTCTGGAGTTTGAATGTGTATGAATGTCCAGGAAGAGCCACTTAAGAAGTCAAGTGAAAAAAATCTTTATATTAAGTTTTTGATTCATTTATTTAAAGATGAATTTGCCCCTACAATCCTGTGATTCTAGGCAGGTTACAAAGATACCTGAATGTAACTCACCTTGAGCTACTACTGAAAAAGCTGTGAGCAAAATCCAAATAAAATAAAATAAAAGATAAACATACATAAAATACTAGTCAATGCATAATAAAAACAACTCTACTAAAGAATTACAAAGAAATACTGTAAACAATTATTATTCCCTCAATCACATACGCTTATCCCAATTCCACAAAAACAGTTAGCTGACACATCTGCTTTGAAGCATATGTAAAGTCTGATTCTCAGGTTTTGTTTTCTTTTAATATTCATGTATGCTACTGGAAAATCAGAAATGCATGCAAAACACACTGCTTTGGAAACTGTATATGTTATAAATAGCTGTTTACATACCTTGGTCATTTATACATGAAAATGCTGTTATTTCTATATGCAAACACAGTACTTACTTTCTAAAATGAGCTCCAAAGGTGATAGATTCTAAAACCTTCAATTTTGCTATTATCACAGTAGGCAACTTATTCTTTGTTGACTAGGAATGTGTGCAGAAATAATTATCATTTTAATTTTGGTTTGCTTTTAGACATAAGGCATCTTCAGATTTTTTTGTTTATTTGCTGCCTACATTCATGTTGATATTTTTTAAACATGTTGAAAGCTTTTAATGAATGGACATCATTTCCATGTATGTTAATTAATAGGCTAAGAATATAAGAATAACCATACTGGGTTTGACCAATGGTCCATCTTGCCCAGTATACTGCTTCCAGCAGTGGCCAATCCAGGTCACAGGTACCCGACAGAAACCCAATTAGTAGCACCATTCCAGGCTACCAATCCCAGGACAAGCAGTGGTTCCGCCATGTCCATCTCAATAACAGACTATGAACTTTTCCTCCAGGAGTTTGTCCTAATCTTTATTGAATACAAATATGGTAACCACCATTACCACATCCTTTGGCAACAAGTTCCAGAGCTTAACTATACTTTGAGTGAAAAAAATATTTTCTCCTTTTTGTTTTAAAAGTATTTCCATGCAATTTCATTGAGTGTCTCCTGGTCTTCGTGCTTTTTAAATAAGTAAAAAAATCAATTCACATCTACCTATTCCACACCACTGAGGATTTTGTAGACCTCAATCCTATCCCCCTCAGCTGTCTCATTTCCAAGCTAAAGAGCCCTAACCTCTTTAGCCTTTCTTCGTATGGGAGCAGTTCCATCCCCGATTTTGGTCGCTCTTCTTTGAACCTTTTCTAGTTCCACTATATTTTTTGAGATATGGTTACCAGAATTAAACAAGTTACTCAAGGTGAGGTTACACCACAGAGCAATACAGAGACATTATAATATTTTTGGTATTATTTTGCATCCCTCTCCTAATAATTCTTAGCATCCTGTTTGCTTTTTTGACTGCCGCCGCACACTGGGTAAACATGCATTAAATCAATTGTGCATTCACTGAGGGGCTCTTTTATTAAAGTACTATAAGTTTTATGCTTGGACAGTGCAAAGGCTGTATGGTAACTGTTGGTGGCATGTCAAGCATGTCCTCTGCAGCTGCCAAACTGAAAAAGTATTTTACCACACATTAAGACTATTCATAATTACTGTAAATGTATTTACCCTCATGTTCCATTTATGGTGCTCAAAGGTGCATGTGAAAATTTGGGCCCATGCCAAATTTGCACAAACAATATAATTGATTAATAAGAATGAATCAATTATTTTCAATATTTGGGTGCTAACAAACAATTACTGGTGCTAATTGGTAACAATTTGGATTAATGCTTACATCTTGCCAGGCACTATTCTATGATAGTGAAAAGGAGGTGTGGCTATAGGAGGAGTATGGGTGGGCCAGGTAGATTCATGTCTAATTTATGCACAAGGATTTACACCAGGTTTCAGTTAGTGTAAATCCTTATACCCAAAGGATCCCGGCGCTATGCACTATTCACTATGCACTATTGTGCTCTACTAAGATTGCCATTTTTAGAATAGCTCTCAGTGCTCATTGTTTTTTTTTTTTGCACCCAAATTTGGGCAACAATATTGCATTTAAATACTCCAGGCTAATATAGAAACCATATCAAAAATATTTATTACCACACATAAATACATATAATCTCACTCCTACCACATTCATACCACTCAATCATACTACTAACAGCTACTGTAAGTTTAATTTTTGCTGAAGATATTAATGTAAACACAGAGCCTAAATGATGATACATTCAAAAGAGAATATATGTTATCAAGCCCACTCAGTCAGCGATGGCCCAAAAGGACACTGAAGCAACAGAAGGCTTCCCGTTCACATAACTTCAATTATCCATTAAATCATCACAGTCACGGTCTAACCGTTGATGCTGTCGGCCTTCCAGCCTGACAAAATACACTGTGTTCTCTTTCTGGAATAGACAAAATGGGTCGCTAAAATTAAAATGGCCGGGCCCCTGTAAATCTGTCAGATAAATCAGTAAGACCGGTGGTCCTTCTATCAAAATGGCCACCATTTTCAAATTAGCTGCTTTAGTCCACGTGGCCGCTCTAGTCAAAATGGCCGCTAAGTGCACATGGCCCTCTAGGACTAACACTGTTGTACCAACCCTTCCCCCCGTGGACCTGGTCCTAACGGCAGCTGAGAGTAGCATACTGTAACCGATATGTTTGTCTGATGCCCCTAAGTACTGTGTCCCGCTATGCTGGCACCAAACGGTATGATATCAATTGCTCCAGCCTATGCCGTGTGTCAAAGACACATGCGTGCGGCATCCAAGGTGGCTGCTGGGGTTAAATTTGTATTTGGAATGTCCATTCTAGTGAATTTTTGTGCCATAAAACTGGCTGCCTTTTCCAAATTTTACTGCTAGTCGGAATGGGTGGTGTATTGAAAGTGGCCACCGTTTTTACAATCGGCACTCATGCAAATGGCCACCCTATCGAAATTCACCGCTGCCGTACGTGCCTCTGTAGGTTAATGGCCGACTGTATGGGTGGGCAATTACAACGTGTAGTGAAGCGCATGTCCCGCCAATTTGGGACTCCCCCTAAGTGGCCCGCAAGAGAAGACCCTGACTAGCGAGGATCGGAATGTGGACGTTTCTGCAAAAACCCGCATCTCAAATATCGCATGGCAGGCCAATCATACAGACATGGTGCCGGTAAGTAACGTTTAGGATGAAGCGTAGTCGACCGAGTAGAAAACATGGCATGGCCGTAGTGCTGCGTGACATGGGCAGCTTATACAACATGGGCGACTTATAACACACTAAATTTTACCGAATTAGATAACACGGTGTGGCCGACCACAATGGGGCTTGTATAGCTCTGCGTGGCCTGGGCGGCTTATACAGCATGAGCGACTTATACTGCAATCATTTTTGCTGCATTACATCAAAAATCTGGTGTGGCCGGCCATAACGGGGCTTAAGGTCCGTCGCCGTAATGGCATGGACGGCTTATTCCGCATTAATTTATCGAATTTGATAACACGGCGTGGCCAGCCACAACGGGGCTCAAAGGTCCGTTGCCGTATAGTACGTAACTGTCGGCCAAGTATTAGTGGCTGGCCATCACCGCATCTTAACGTGCGGTGTGCCGCTGAGGCAGGAGAAGAGCAAAAATGACGTACCATTAAAGGTGTTTTCGTCTCCCTGAGATCGTTTGCGCCTCGGTTCAGTACTGTGCACAGGGTCTTCCGAGACGTGCCTCAGTGCCATGCTATGCACTGCGGATTGCGAGCACTGCATGGCCGGCCAAAAACGGCAACCGCGCTGTGGCAAACCCATCTGCCATGCGCCATGGGCAGCGTATGTGGGACTCTAGCGTAGTGCGCGTAATGCCGTGAGATAGCAGCTAACCTGAGATGGCCGGCCATCCTGGAAAAGCTAAATGGGGGTCGGCAGGAGAAAGCTAAAATGCCTTGCAGCTGCACAAAGTTTTAAATGTCTACATACCGTAAAATTTGTTCTCAATTTGCTGGAATATCGTGCTCTGCTGTAAGAGCTTCTTTGGCTGTACTCTGCACAAGCTCTGCCCAGGGCAGACACAAAACATGTGCCTGTAAAAATTTCAGGAGCTGCTGCCCAGGGTTGCTCTTCTCCTGCTTCCAAATTCAAAAGGACTTCCTGTGCAGTTCAAATTCCTCTCTCCTCCTCCCTTGCTCCTCCCCTTCTTTCCTGCCCCCTCCCCTTGCTACCCCTTGTTTCCCTCCCACTACTACCTCTGCTCTCTAGCTAGGCCCTCCCTGTACCCTCCCCCACACTTCTGTCTTCGCTGGCCTTCAGCCCGGTTGTGGTCGCCCCCCCTTTAATGGGTGTGCCTGGTTCTTTCTGGAATAGACAGGTAGCGTAAAGTGTGACCATCATTCAGCAGCCGTTAGACCATTTACTGAAACTAGTCCTTAATGCCTTGACTTGAGGAATGGTTAAGTATACTCAAACTAACTGCACAAGTGAGAGTGCCCAGTGAGTAGCATGCACTAACTGCAGTGTGCAAGTGTGCAGTCCACATCCAGTCTCCCCCCATAACTTGTCTAGTTCCTGCCCCCAACAGAGCATACAGTTTACATGCCAGAACGGTAACCATTACCATGCGTACGCAGTAACAACACATGCTAATTCACATGTGAACTGCTTAATGCACTTTAACAACAAGTTTCCATTTCAATTTTCCCAAACAAACCAAATAAATAATCACACTTATCTACAGGAAAGCATCACATATAACTTGCATTATTTTGAGATTTGTACATTGCAATACAAATGTATCTAATAAAATGCATATTAATAATGCTGTAAATGGCTATTTATGTTAGAAATGAGACCTCAAAATTATCTACCAACTTTTCAACTCAAAGTGGCAACAGTGGCTCCTTAACCACATTAGAGCTGTAATACTGATCACCATATTGACACCACTGATATTTTAACATCCACGCTGTATGCTTTGGAAATAATTTGTAGATAATATTTAAATGATCTGATTCTATGGATGTAAAAGCCTTTATTTTAAAAAAATACGTATCATCATTTCAACTACGTTGTCACTGATGTGTGATGTGGAACAAACCTTTTAAGGACAACAACAGACATATAGGAGATGATTTTAGGATGGTTTGGAATCACTTATACATGGAAAAAGATTATTCACACATATACATTGACATACACATATATATAGTGATTTTAGAAAAGCTATTGCTTATACACATATGCTATCAGAATAAAAGATTTAAAGGACCTATGTTCCGTGTGTTTTCCATATTTCACAATGGTAATATATGTATACTTGGGAAATTTCCTATGCTGGCATTTACAGCTGCTTTGAATCCCAAAATAAGTGTCTGCTAACTTGTCATTTGGATCTGAGCTTTGGAGGTGAATTTGAAGTACTACTACTACTATGTAGTATTTCTATAGCGCTACAAAGCGTACGCAGCGCTACACAAACATAGAAGAAAGACAGTCCCTGCTCAAAGAGCTTACAATCTAGTAGACAAAAAATAAAGCAAACAAATCAATTAATGTGTAGAGGAAAGAGGAGAGGAGGGTAGGTGGAGGCGTGTGGATACAAGTGGTTACGAGTCAAAAGCAATGTTAAAGAGGTAGGTTTTCAATCTGGTAAGAATTGTGCTTACCTCTCTGGGCTGAAAAAACAAAAAAACCTCAAAATGCAAAAATATTGAAGAGCTTGGCTTCTTAATTGATTCCTTTGGATGCACAGTTTTTCATACTCCATCATTTATGTGGAGAAAAATCAATGCTTATAGCCCTTATTTTAGAAGCATAACCAAGTATAAATTTAAGTGTTTACAATGTAGATTGCCATTTTAGATAAGGAAGCTATTTACATGTAGTAATGCTTACCATGTTTACTTTGCCTGGGGACATGGTAAGAGTGGAGCGAAGGAGTGGTTTGGACAGGTCTAACATATCAATGTGGATTCCCTATCTTACAAGTGAAATACACATCAATGGAAAAAATGTACAGATCTCTGTATTTACACCTGTCCCCAGGCACAAATAAATGTGTGTTCTAGGGGCAAGTGCCAATATAGAGGTCTGCCCTCCCTCAATCCCCCCATTCATGCCTGCCAACCTATGCCCCCCCCCCATTTCCTGCAACACATCTGATCCCCCTACCCTTCATAGCATCTAAACCCCCATCCACAATTTCCTTTGCCCAAGACTCCCACACTCTTAATCCCCTCCAGGCAACAACAAATCTCCTAAAGTCCTCCTCTCAAACCTGTACACCTCCCATCCCCAGTTCCCATCCCTGGCCTTACCAGAGTCCCTGATGTCTAATAAGAGCAGAGTGATACCCACTCACTCCTACTTATACAGTCCCAGATTTCAAAATGGCCACTGCACAGTGATGCCACTCTTCTTATTTCTCTGGATCTGTCTTCTGCTTTTGATCTCATAGATCATTCTCTTCTTCTCTCCTGACTCTGCTCTTAGGAATTTGTTTAAATGGTTCTCTTCTTTTCTTTCTAATCACATGTTTAGGGTCATTACTTCATCTTCTGTCTCCCATACACTTCTGTTACCCTGTGGTGATCCTCAGGGCTCAATTCTTTCTTCCATTTTATTCGTTACCTTTCTAAGCCCCTTACTTTACTAATTCAGGAATTTGGGATAAGATCATACATTTATACAGATGATGTATTGCTGGTGTCTATACAAAATCCTTACAATCCTGATCTTCAGGCTCCTATGAGGCCCCATCTGTTCCTGGATATAGCAACACTGAAATAATGAACCTCGAGCTGATCCTATTATCTCTTAAATGGACCCAGTGCAAGGTGAAAACCTAAAGCTTCAAAACTTCATACTGGCCAATTCCCACCCCCTGATCTCCCCACCCCCAAAGCCCTCTTGCACACATATATTCACTGATCATATAGTCCCCAGCTAGAGCCCCTTAAAATCACACTCTAGTACCTAATACAGACCACCAATCACTATATTTCACCATGCCCCCAAACAGACACTCTACCTCCATTCCTCCCATGGACCTACCGGATATTACTATGGTGTCTTAGAGGGAACAGGAACAATCCTCAGTCACTTCTACTTCACTCGGCACCTGGGTTCAAAATGGCACACCTCAACCCCTAGCAGTTGTGTTGTGGTACTTCTGCTTGGACTCAAGTCATTAAATAAGAGAATATGCACTTTATTTAGTACATACATAAGTACATAAGTAATGCCACACTGGGAAAAGACCAAGGGTCCATCGAGCCCAGCATCCTATCCACGACAGCAGTCAGTCCAGGCCAAGGGCACCTGGCAAGCTTCCCAATCGTACAAACATTCTATACATGTTATTCCTGGAATTGTGGATTTTTCCCAAGTCCATTTAGTAGCGGTTTATGGACTTGTCCTTTAGGAAACCATCTAACCCCTTTTTAAACTCTGCCAAGCTAACCGCCTTCACCACGTTCTCCGGCAACAAATTCCAGAATTTAATTACGCGTTGGGTGAAGAAAAATTTTCTCCGATTTGTTTTAAATTTACTACACGGTAGTTTCATCGCACGCCCCTTAGTCCCAGTATATTTGGAAAGCGTGAACAGACGCTTCACATCCACCTGTTCCACTCCACTCATTATTTTATATACCTCTATCATATCTCCCCTCAGCCGTCTCTTCTCCAAGCTGAAAAGCCCTAGGCTCCTTAGTCTTTCTTCATACGGAAGTCGTCCCATCCCCGCTATCATTTTAGTCGCCCTTCGCTGCACCTTTTCCAGTTCCACTATATCTTTCTTGAGATGCGGTGACCAGAATTGAACACAATACTCAAGGTGCGGTCACACCATGGAGCGATATAATGGCATTATAACATCCTCACACCTGTTTTCCATACCTTTCCTAATAATACCCAACATTCTATTCGCTTTCCTAGCCGCAGCAGCTCACTGAGCAGGTTTCAGTGTATTATCGACGACGACGACGACACCCAGATCCCTTTCTTGGTCCGTAACTCCTAACGTGGAACCTTGTATGATGTATTGTAAGGAGTATGAAGGAAGGAAAAGGGTGGAAAGGAACCCCAGCTCCCTACAGGGGAAAAGAGAGCTGGAGGGTAGGAGGGAAGACCCTAGGGGGGCTCCTGTTTTGCCTAAGAGGGTCATACCAACAAGAAACTACAACTCCCAGAAAGCCCCAGGAGAACCCCGGGTAAGGAGAAATAGGGTGCAGAACCAAGAAGCTCCAGAAGAGGGCTGCCAGAAAAGGGGAAAAGCTGAGTCACCACCCTGGTGGAAGAGGTGGCTGAACCGGTGGGGGGGAAAGGAAAAGCAGCCTAGCCCGGTTAATGAGCAAAAGAGAGATCAGCTGGAAAAGGGGTGGGGGGAGGAGAAAATGGACTGGGCTCCAGAGAGAGAGGAGGAGGAGGAACAGGAGGCCATGGAGCTAGAGGAGCCAGAGAATGTCTCAGAAGAACCGATGGAACTCTTGGCTCTGCGGCAGCCCGAGCAGGAGGTATAGTGGGAATGTCCGGGTTAAGCGGGAGGAGGTCAGGAGAGTAAGGCTGACCAAGAGGGTGGGACCCGAGGCTTTGAGCCCGCGAAAAGCCTGGCTATATTGAACTGAGTGGAGAAAAGCCTGGCTGTATTTTGGACTGTGTTTAGCACAGCCTGGCTATATTGAACTGAGTTGAGAAAAGCCTGGCTGTAATTGGGACTGTGTTTTGAACAGCCTGGCTATATTGAACTGAGTGGAGAAAAGCCTGGCTGTATTTTGGACTGTGTTTAGCACAGCCTGGCTATATTGAACTGAGTGGAGAAAAGCCTGGCTGTATTTTGGGACTGTGTTTAGCACAGCCTGGCTATATTGAACTGAGTTGAGAAAAGGCCTGATGAATAAAGAAAAGTAAAGGAGGAAACGAAAGCTCTGGGCCGGTGGTGTGGTAAGGCCTTCCCGGACTGGGCCAGACAGAGAGATCTTTTACAGTATCTATAATTTGGGTTTTTTATTCCCACATGCATCACCTTGCACTTGTTCACATTAAACATCATCTGCCATCTAGCCGCCCAGTCTCCCAGTCTCGCAAGGTCCTTCTGTAATTTTTCACAATCCTGTCTCGAGTTAACGACTTTGAATAACTTTGTGTCATCAGCAAATTTAATTACCTCGCTAGTTACTCCCATCTCTAAATCATTTATAAATATATTAAAAAGCAGCGGTCCTAGCACAGACCCCTGAGGAACCCCACTAACTACCCTTCTCCATTGTGAATACTGCCCATTTAACCCCACTCTCTGTTTCCTATCCTTCAACCAGTTTTTAATCCACAATAGGACTTTTCCTCCTATCCCATGACCCTCCAATTTCCTCTGTAGCCTTTCATGAGGTACCTTGTCAAACGCCTTTTTGAAAATCCAGATACACAATATCAACCGGCTCCCCTTTGTCCACATGTTTGTTTACTCCTTCAAAGAATTGAAGTAAATTGGTCAGGCAAGATTTCCCCACACAAAAGCCGTGCTGACTCGGTCTCAGTAATCCATGCCCTTGGATGTGCTCTGTAATTTTGTTTTTAATAATAACCTCTACCATTTTCCTCGGCACCGACGTCACACTCACCGGTCTATAATTTTACAGCTTCATCCTTAGTAGTAGTAGTGTCATGACACTATCACTACGGATCAAGATATACCATTTTGAGCCCAGGCACCCACTGGGGCAGGAGCACCTAGGAATTATCCCTAATGCCCTACTAGAGACCAAAGCAATGCTTTGTAGGTTCCAGAGTGGAATAATGGTGGTTGTTCTATGTATCAAGGCTTCAAAGTGGTAAGAGTGTGATTTTGGGGGGTGGTTGAAAGCATTAGAAACCCACAATACATTTAAAATGGTTCATAGGAGCATCAGGCCATGCATTAGTGACTGAATGTCCCTAGGTGAATAATAATGCCAGCTCTAAGTTAAATGCAAGTTGTATTATTAAATTACAAAATAATAAGGTGCTTTGCATGCATTTGTATGTTTTGCTTCTATTATTTAATTCATATTGCAATGCCAAAATCTGCATTAATGGATAATTACACATGATTTTGTTATTTAATATGTATTCAATGGCAGAAATCCTGTGTTATTCCCTTTACAGATGATAGTAACTGCCCCCTTTAAGAGGTTAATTCTAAAGTTAACTGCATAATTCATTTCAAATAACAACCCTGTAAAAAGAAAGCTAAGCTCACAAGACACATGCATGTTATGTGGGAAAAACATAATCCAAAATACTTAATGCTATTGAAAAGAACATAGATATAAAGGCTCATTTTCAAAACACTTAGACTTACAAAGGTCCATAGATTAACACGGGGCTCATTTTCAAAAGAGAAATGTCTAAAAAGTGGCATAACACAGCATTTGGATTTTTTCTAAAAAAAAACAAAATGTCCAAATTGGTATATTCAAAACCTGTTTTTCAGATGTTTTTATATGCTGTTCATCCTCAGTGCATCCAAATCTCAAGGGGGCGTGTTGAGGACATGTTAAGGATGGAATTTGGGCAAAACATTTTTTTTTTAACAAATAAGGCACAAAAAGGTGCACTTAATGACCACTGGAGAGAATGAGGGATGACCCCTCACAATACCCCCCAGTGGTAACTGACCCCCTCCAACTCCCCAAAAATGTGAATAAAATATGACTTACCAGCCTCTATGACAGCCTCAGATGTTACAGCCAGGTTTACTAGAGCAGCATGCACATTCCTGAAGTAGCATAGTGGTTGGTGCAGTGCAATATGGCGTGGGGGACTCAGGTCCCTATGTCCTTCTACCTGTCACAGTTGTGGAGGAAATTGTGAACCCTCTCAAAGTAACCTAAACCCTACTGTACCCACATATAGGTGCTTCTTCACCCATAAGGGCTATTGTAGTGGTGTACAGTGGGGGACAGTGTGTTTTGGATGGGTTTTGGAGGGCTCAGGGGACAAGATAAGGAAGCAAAGGTGTACCTGGGAACATTTCTATGAAGTGCACAGAAGTGCCCCTAGGGTGCCCCATTGCTTTCCTGTGATGTCTGGGGGACCAGTCTACTAAAAATGCTGGTTCCTCCAGCATCCCAATGGCTTGATTTTCTACTTTTTGCACTTATTCTTTTTTTTTTTTTTTTTTTTTCAAAAATGGACCAAAAACCAAAATATCCAAAGCACAAAACCTTGTTCAAAATTTTATTTTTGAAAAAAAAAAGATTGACTTTTTTTTGTTTGTTTTTTTTGAAAATGACTTTCAGGCTTATTTTTGAAAGAGAAGGGCACCCATCTTTTGACACAAATCACAAAATGGGTGTCCTCGCAGGGTCACCCAAATCAGCATAATCAAAAGCCTATTTTGGACGTCCTCAACTGCTTTCCATCGTGGGAACAACCAAAGTTCATGGTGGCGTGTCAGAGGCGTAGCAAAGGCGGGACTGAGGCATGCCTAAAAATGGGCGTCCTCGACCGATAATGGAAAAAAGAAGGGCGTCCCTGACGAACACTTGGACGACTTTACCTGGTCCTTTTTTTCTTACGACCAAGCCACAAAATTGTACACTAAATGACCAGATGACCACCGGAGGGAATCGGGGATGACCTCTTCTTGCTCCCCCAGTGGTCACTAACCCCCTCCCACCCTCAAAAAAAATTTAAAAAATATTTTCCAGCCTCTATGCCAACCTCAAATATCATACCCAGCTCCATGACAGCAGTATGCAGGTCCCTGGAGCAGTTTTAGTGGGTGCAGTGCACTTCATGCAGGTAGACCCAGGCCCATCCCCCCCCCACCTGTTACACTTGTGGTGGTAAATGTGAGCCCTTCAAAACCCACCAGAAACCCACTGTACCCACATGTAGGTGCCCCCCTTCACCCATAAGGGCTATGGTAGTGGTGTACAGGTGATGTGGAGGAGGTGGACTGTACATTTCTGGCCTGGAAGTGTCCACAGAGATTCGAGTTCATGGCAGAAGAGGCTCTGTGCAGCATCACTGGTGCCTGAAAGAGGGGTGGAAGGTGTAAAGTTGATCCTCTTTTCTCAGCGGTTGCAGCTCTCCACAACCTGAAGAACACCTTCCAGTACTGCTCCTTTTTTTCTCAGAACAATGAAGCTTTTTATTGCCTAGGAGGGGCTTCCCTCCTTCCCTCAGTTGTGGTACCAAAAACACAAAACAAAGCACAGTTATCGTTCACCTTTCTCAAGCCGGTTAGTTTCCCAGTCCAGGCTTCCACAGCTGCTTCCTCTCCCTCCCTCCTGGGGAAGAGTAGCAGCAAATAATAAAAAAAAAAGAAAAATAAATACCCTGTTCAGTGTAGCGGGGTTTTCCAAAACACAGTTCACTTTTAGCCAAGCTTTACCCCACTGTTCAGTTTAGCCAGGCTTTCAAAACACCGTTCAGTTCTAGCCAAGCTTTCAAAAACACAGCTCAGTTTAGCCAGGCTTTCAAAACACCGTTCAGTTCTAGCCAAGCTTTCAAAAACACAGCTCAGTTTAGCCAGGCTTTCAAAACACCGTTCAGTTCTAGCCAAGCTTTCAAAAACACAGCTCAGTTTAGCCAGGCTTTCAAAACACCGTTCAGTTCTAGCCAAGCTTTCAAAAACACAGCTCAGTTTAGCCAGGCTTTCAAAAAACAGTTCAGTTCTAGCCAAGCTTTCAAAACACAGCTCAGTTTAGCCAGGCTTTCAAAACACAGTTCAATTTTAGCCAAGCTTCCAAAAACACAGCTCAGTTTAGCCAGGCTTTCAAAACACAGTTCAGTTCTAGCCAAGCTTTCAAAACACAGCTCAGTTTAGCCAGGCTTTCAAAACACAGTTCAGTTCTAGCCAAGCTTTCAAAACACAGCTCAGTTTAGCCAGGCTTTCAAAACACAGTTCAATTTTAGCCAAGCTTCCAAAACACACAGTAATGGCTTTGCGCGGGCTCAAAGCCTAGGGTCCCACCCTCTTGGTCAGTCATACTCCTACCTGACCTCCTCCCGCTTGACCCGGCTTGGCCCCGCTACTTCCTTGGCTTTCGCTGAGCCAGAGCTGAAAAGTCCATCGGCTCTTCCAGGGTGTTCTCCGGTTCAGTCAACTCCATAGGGCAAGGCTCACTCTCTGCCTCTCTCTCCTCAGGAGCCCAATCCATATTCTCTTCACCCCGCCCTTCTCCCAGCTGCTCACCCTTTCTTTCATTAAAGCTCTTTGGTGTCTCTTCTTTCTCCACCCACCTGTTCCACCACCTCTTCCACCAGGTTGGAGAATCAGCCTTATTCCTTCCCCTGCGGCCCTCCTCTGGTGACTCATGGGAATGCACATAGTTTCTCTTATCCCCAAGTTCCCTTTGGGCATGCTGGGAGTTGTAGTTCCTTATTTCTGGTTCTTTCTTGGGGGATGCCTGCCTGTAACGGGGGTATTCTTGCTTAGCCCAGGGTTCCCCTGAGGCATGCGGGGAGTTGTATTTTCTTGCTCTCCTCTTTTCTTTCTGTTCCCCAGAGCTGCCTACATACTCTTTACATACCCCCCCCCCCTTAAACTTCTATCCCCCCATTCTTTCTCATTCTCCTCCTCCACCCGGGACAGGGCATCAACATTTCCTAAACATCGCCCGGGACGATGCTCCACCGAATATTGGAAAGGCTGCAATGCTAAGTACCATCGCATTAGTCTCCCATTATTATTTTTCATCACATTCAACCATTTCAGGGGAGCATGGTCCGTTACCAACTTAAATTTTCTCCCTTCTAAATAGACACTACACTCCTGCACTGCCCATCGTATGGCTAAACACTCCTTTTCTATGGTGGAGTAATGTTCCTCATGAGGCAAGAGCTTCCGGCTTAAATAAAGCACCGGGTGTTCCTCCCCTTCATGCTCTTGGGACAGCACTGCGCCTAACCCCCTCCCTGAAGCATCTGTTTGAAGGACAAAGGGCTTTTCAAAATCAACTGCCTTCAGCACAGGTTCCTGGCACAGGGCCCTCTGCATCTGTTCAAATGCCCTCAACTCCTCCCCTCCCCACCTCAAGTGGTCCGGATTCTTCCCTCTCAGCATGTCAGTTAAGGGAGTGGCCATTGCGGAAAAATGAGGGATGAACCTGCGGTAATACCCTACCATCCCCAGGAATCTACGCAATTGTTTCTTGGTGTTTGGTCTGGGAAACTCTTGGATGTTTTTAACCTTATTCAATAAGGGCCGGACCTCTCCCCTTCCCACATTATACCCTAAATACTTCACCCGGTACTGCG
The DNA here is from genome assembly GCF_901765095.1 of Microcaecilia unicolor. NCBI lineage: Eukaryota > Metazoa > Chordata > Amphibia > Gymnophiona > Siphonopidae > Microcaecilia > Microcaecilia unicolor. The sequence goes on from NC_044037.1 coordinate 77,746,111, forward strand.
CAAAATAACATTTTTGGGGGTTCAGGGTGAGACCTGCCTCCCTAAAAGCCTGCAGCACTGCCTCTACCTGGTTTAAATGGGTGATCCAGTCTCCACTATGTATTACCACATCATCCATATATGCGGCGGCATATGCCTGATGTGGTCGGAGAACCCTGTCCAGCAACCTCTGGCAGCTTGCAGCTGCTGAATTAAGGCCAAAGGGCAATCTTTTGAACTGGTATAGGCCTATGGGCGTACTAAAGGCGGTCTTAGCTTGCGCCCCTGACGTAAGGGGGATCTGCCAGTACCCTTTTGTCAAGTCCAGGGTGGTGAGATATTGTGCAGATCCTAGCCTGTCCACCAGCTCCTCAATATAGGGCATAGGATATGCATCTGCTTGAGAGATATTATTAAGCTGGTGGAAATCTATGCAGAATCTCCACTCCCCTTCGGGTTTTGGTACTAACACCACTGGGCTTGACCAGGGGCTATTTGACTCTTCGATCACCCCGAAGTCTAACATTTCCTGGACCTGTTTTATCACCTCCTCCTTTTCATGGGGGACAGCCTATATGGCTTTTGCCGAACTACTTTACCCCTTTCCGTTATTATGTCATGCTCCACTAGGTGAGTATTTCCAGGGCAGGCCGTCAACACATCATCAAACCCTTTTAGGAGCCTTCCTATCTCTTTCTTTTGTACTTGTGTCAACCGGGGATTAACCCCTGGTTCCCCGGGCTTGAAAATATCTCTTATTTGCGGTCCCAATTCCTCTCCCTCCTTTTCCTCCCCCCTGGTCTGAAAGCCTACCCTTGCTATCCAGGGTTTCATCAGGTTAACATGGAAGGTTTGGACCAGTCCCTTCTCGTTCGCTACCTCATACGTGAGAGGCCCTAGTCTCTTCTTCACCACCCAGGGACCCTTCCACCTAGAGGCAAACTTATGAGGATCCTCCGAAATTAGGATAAGGACCCTATCTCCTATTACAAACTCCCTCTCACGAGTACCCTTATCATAATATTCCTTTTGACGATTTTGGCTCTGTTCAAGCCTATCCTGGGAATATTCCTGTAACTTATCTAATCTGGTCCTCAGATCCTGTAGGTATTCGACCACTGACTGATCGGAGGTGTCCGGGGGTACCCAGTGTTCCTGTAAAATATCTAAAATTCCCCTGGGCCTCCGTCCAAACATCAATTCATAAGGCGCAACTCCTAATGAGTCCTGCACCTTCTCCCTGTAGGCATATAGCACGAAGGGTAACAGTTGGTCCCAACCCGTCCTATCCTCGCCTAACGCTTTTTTTAACATACCCTTTAAAGTTCTATTAAAACGTTCCACCATCCCATTAGTTTGAGGATGGTAGGCTGCTGTACGGATATGTTGTATCCCAAAAGCCTCCCACACTTGCCTTAAGGTACCTGACATAAAGTTGGACCCCCTGTCGGTCAAAACTTCTTGGGGGAATCCCACCTCACAAAAGATATGCTTCTCAAAGGTATGGCCCAGGGGTACCTAGTGGCCATATCCATAACCACTAAAACATAGAGGAAGCCTCTTTGAGATTTTGTTACCGGGCCAATAATATCCATTGCGATTCTCCTCCCCGGTTGTTCCACTCTAGGAAGGGGATTTAAAGGTGCCTTAGGCGGCAGCCGGTCTGTCACCTTCTGACAGTTGGGGCAGGACTTGCAATACCTCTCCACCTCCCCATAAACTCCTGGCCAATAAAACCGGCCCAATATCTGAGTCAGGGTAGCTTGGGAGCCCTTATGCCCCCCCAAAGGGTGATCATGCGCGAGCCTTACTACTAGGGGATGGAAAGCTTGGGGGACTACTAGCTGTCTCCCCGCTTCAGAGTTCTCCCAATTGGGTACCCTGCGATATAGAATGTCCCCCTCTATCATGAACCCCGGAGCTTCCTGGCCCTCCCCCTGTCGGGCCCGTTCCCAGGCATATTCTAAAGTAGGGTCCGTGGCCTGCTCCCTATGAAACTGGGGAAACTGCTCGCTCAATTCTTTCGGGGCCACTGGCAGATAACTTTCTTTTCTTGCCTGCTCCAAGGCCTCCCGTCTGCCCCTCTGCTCCTTTTTTTTCAAAGCTTTCCCCTTTCTCTCTTTTCCCGGCTCCCCTAAGACCTCCCCTTGAAAAGGGAAAATACCTCCTATTCCCTCTTCCTCCGCCTCAGGGTCTCGCCGAGCCTGAGAGCGGGTAGTGACCAACACTCTTTTTTCACTAATACACTCGGTAAAGGGGGGCCAGTCCCTTCCCAAAATCATCTCCTGTGGCAGTCTGGGCAGAACGGCAATGGCTATCTCTATCTCCCCTGTGGGCCCCTTCACGTGAACCCTATGGAGGGTATAACGAGTACTGGCCCCATGTATACATTGAATAGCCACTGCTCCCTCATAGGTATCCTTACCTCCTGTCCTCCTCTTTCTTATTTGTTCCCATAACCTCCTAGAGATCATGGACTGGTCTGCCCCGGAGTCTAACATGGCTACAATCGGTAAACCCTCCACCTCCACCTTAGCAGTATACCGAGGCCTAAACCCTTGGGCAACCTGCGAGGTCCATCCCTCTCGACCTGGGCAATCCCTCCTGAAGTGCCCCGCCTTCCCACACTTATAACAGAATTTTCCTTCATACGAGGGGGCCTTTTTTCCAGGGCCTGAGGGCACTACGGGCTTTTTACCACCCCAGCCATAATCGGGTTTCCCTCCCTGGGGATCAGGCTTAAAGAAAGAACTTTTGGAACCCCAGCCTCCCACAGGTCGGGGCTTACCACCCTCCAGGTCGGGTTCTCCCCAATGTTGGGCTTCCAAATAACACTCCAACCCGGCTGTCACGGCCTCCACCGTCTTACAGCCCCTTTGGATCAATCCTGCCCTAATCTCCCTAGGAAGGCCCTGCAGGAACTGCTCCACTACTAATTCTTGCAGAATCTCTCCTGTGGTGTGGCGATCAGGTTCCAACCATTTTTTTACCAAGTCCATCAGTCTAGTGGCCACCGCTTTAGGGGTTTCCCCCTTTTCCCATTTAGTGGACCTAAACTTACGCCTATAAGCCTGGGTACTTAGTCCATACCGGTCTTTAATGGCCTCTCTCAACTTCCCATAGTTGGCAGCGTCCCCAGGAGCCAAGTCTCTAAAGGCTCCTAGAGCCTCCCCAGATAATGAGGGCACTAACCGCATGGCCCACTGCTCTTGTGGCCATCCTGCGGCCACTGCCACCCTCTCGAAGGCGGTCAGGAAATCATCTACATTATCCTGCTCAGACAACTTTCCCCAAGTAAGTGAGTTCAGGGATAAAGGTCCTACCGCACCGCTTCCTCCTGGCCCCTGTCCAGTTACTCCGGCTCCCCCGCCCCGGGGAGCCTCGATCCCTCGCTGAAAAAAGTCCTGGAGCATATTCAGCACCGGTTGTTGCTGCTCTCGTGCCGCCGTCAAGGAGTCTTCCACCATCTTCCCCGTCAGTTCTTGCTGTTTCTGGAACTGCATCGTCATCCAAGCGAAGATCTCCTTGGGGTCCATCCTTGCTCCGGAACAGCAACTCCTGGTGGGGAAAAAAACAGAGGACACCTCCAAGTGCGGTTTCACTACTTATGTTTCCCCTTTTACTAGGATCCCTTTATTCCCCCCCCAATCTAGGCCCCGCTTACTGGAACCCCAGACGGGTCTGCGCCTTACTCAGCGTTGGCCCCTCCGTCGGGCTTTTCTGTCCTGCTGGTCTTGGCCTCCTCGAGCGACAGGTCCGCGAAGCGATCCCACTTCTGACACCAATTGTAAAGTTGATCCTCTTTTCTCAGCGGTTGCAGCTCTCCACAACCTGAAGAACACCTTCCAGTACTGCTCCTTTTTTTCTCAGAACAATGAAGCTTTTTATTGCCTAGGAGGGGCTTCCCTCCTTCCCTCAGTTGTGGCACCAAAAACACAAAACAAAGCACAGTTATCGTTCACCTTTCTCAAGCCGGTTAGTTTCCCAGTCCAGGCTTCCACAGCTGCTTCCTCTCCCTCCCTCCTGGGGAAGAGTAGCAGCAAATAATAAAAAAAAAAGAAAAATAAATACCCTGTTCAGTGTAGCGGGGTTTTCCAAAACACAGTTCACTTTTAGCCAAGCTTTACCCCACTGCTCAGTTTAGCCAGGCTTTCAAAACACCGTTCAGTTCTAGCCAAGCTTTCAAAAACACAGCTCAGTTTAGCCAGGCTTTCAAAACACAGTTCAATTTTAGCCAAGCTTCCAAAAACACGGCTCAGTTTAGCCAGGCTTTCAAAACACAGTTCAGTTCTAGCCAAGCTTTCAAAACACAGCTCAGTTTAGCCAGGCTTTCAAAACACAGTTCAATTTTAGCCAAGCTTTCAAAAACACAGCTCAGTTTAGCCAGGCTTTCAAAACACAGTTCAATTTTAGCCAAGCTTTCAAAAACACAGCTCAGTTTAGCCAGGCTTTCAAAACACAGTTCAGTTCTAGCCAAGCTTTCAAAACACAGCTCAGTTTAGCCAGGCTTTCAAAACACAGTTCAATTTTAGCCAAGCTTCCAAAACACACAGTAATGGCTTTGCGCGGGCTCAAAGCCTAGGGTCCCACCCTCTTGGTCAGTCATACTCCTACCTGACCTCCTCCCGCTTGACCCGGCTTGGCCCCGCTACTTCCTTGGCTTTCGCTGAGCCAGAGCTGAAAAGTCCATCGGCTCTTCCAGGGTGTTCTCCGGTTCAGTCAACTCCATAGGGCAAGGCTCACTCTCTGCCTCTCTCTCCTCAGGAGCCCAATCCATATTCTCTTCACCCCGCCCTTCTCCCAGCTGCTCACCCTTTCTTTCATTAAAGCTCTTTGGTGTCTCTTCTTTCTCCACCCACCTGTTCCACCACCTCTTCCACCAGGTTGGAGAATCAGCCTTATTCCTTCCCCTGCGGCCCTCCTCTGGTGACTCATGGGAATGCACATAGTTTCTCTTATCCCCAAGTTCCCTTTGGGCATGCTGGGAGTTGTAGTTCCTTATTTCTGGTTCTTTCTTGGGGGATGCCTGCCTGTAATGGGGGTATTCTTGCTTAGCCCAGGGTTCCCCTGAGGCATGCGGGGAGTTGTATTTTCTTGCTCTCCTCTTTTCTTTCTGTTCCCCAGAGCTGCCTACATACTCTTTACAAAGGTCACAGCACTTATTTGTTCTACAAAGTTCTACGGAAGCCTGCACAAGAGCATTGACTGCACATGTGCAAGTAGGAGAGGAGTGATTTAAAATCAACAACAACAACAACTGAAAGCCATTCCCAGAGGTGTCTGATCATCTCAGTTTGTGATCCAGTTCATCAATAGCTACAGTATCCCAGAAGCTTCCAAATGTTTCTTTCAGGCTTTCCCAATGCTTCTTTCAGTCCTGACAATCAGATAATCCTGTATTTGTTAAGAAAACCAGACCTATAAACCAGTAAAAATGGGACTAGCTAGCAACTACATAAAAATGAGAGAGAGAGAGAGAGAGAGAGAGAGAGAGGGCATCTAAATGTATTATTATGTTGATTGCTTACCTGAATGTTGACAGTTGAATTTTAAAACAAATCACAGTTTAGAATGTGAATTGCTAAAATTGGAGTGTCTAATTTCCATTACTGTTTTATTTTTCAGTTAAACAGCCTTTGTTTGCCAGAAACATTCTAAAAGTGCTTAATTTATTTTTAGAATGCACAGTGTGTTACCTCGGTTCCATCACTAGACTCCTGCTGAGTTTAATCATCCAAAAGGTTCTAAAATAGGAGGTAAAAGTTATTGACCGCCCAGAATGGAATCAAAAGGCACTGATTAGAATATCTATAGCATCAAAGGATCTAGACAGCTCTTACTGATCTCTATTCAGCAGGCCTAAACTAAATAGACAGATTTATCTGTGTGGCAGCTAAAAATTGCCACTATCTGGAAATTGTTTCTTCTCCCTTGCTCTGCCTTCTCTCTCTCCTTTCACTATACAGATACAAGTCAATAGCCAAAGTACTATTCTCGATATATAGGTGGTACTGGCCCGGACTATCCAGCAACTGTCTACTGACTGCCCTGGCACGATCCAGATAGTGTGAGGTGGAACATGGGTGGAGCCAAAATTATCTGGTTAGTGACAATATTCAGATTGTCATTGGATAATTATCTGGATAAAGTGAAGCCAGAAGAATTCCTAACCTAACAATCCAGTTACAGTAGCTATCTGGATAGCGATTTGAATATTGCTGCTATCCAGATAGAACATGAATGTTCACCACTCCATCCAGATATTTAATGCCATACACAATCCAGTACTGGCATTGAATATCCAGATTTCTTTTTTAATTGTCGTGGAGCCATAATCGAATGGCGCCGGCCATCTAGATGGCCGGCCCCGTAAAGCGGTGCCCCGACCGTATTATCAAAACAAGATAGCCGGCTATCTTTTGTTTCGATAATACGGTCGGAGCCGGCCAAATCTCAGCATTTGGGCTGGCTTTAGAGATGGCTAGCATTGGTTTCCGGCGATAATGGAAACTAATGCCGGCGATCTCAAACCCGGCCAGATCCAAGGCAGTTGGTCGTGGGAGGAGCCAGCATTTGTAGTGGACTGGTCTCCCTGACATGCCAGGACACCAACTGGGCACCCTAGGGGGCACTGCAGTGAACTTCAAAAATTGCTCCCAGGTGCATAGCTCCCTTACTTTGGGAGCTGAGCACCCCAAATGCCCCCAAATCGCCCCAAAACCCACTCTCCACAACTCAACACCACTACCATAGCCATAAGGGGTGAAGGGGGGCACCTACATGTGGGTACAGTGGGTTTGGGGAGGTTTGGAGGGCTCCCATTTACCACCACAAGTGTAACGGGTAAGGGGGGTGAGCCTGGGTCCACCTGCCTGAAGTGCACTGCACCCACAAAAAACTGCTCTAGGGACCTGCATACTGCTGTCAGGGAGCTGGGTATGACATTTCAAGCTGGAGTGGAGGCTGGCAAAAAATATTTTTTAATTTTTTTTTTTTTGGGGGGGGGTAAGAGGGGGTTGGTTACAACTGGTGGAGTAAGGGGAGGTGATCCTCGATTCCCTCTGGTGGTCATCTGGTCAATTGGGGCACTTTTTTGAGGCTTGGTCCTAAAAATAAATGGACCAAGTGAAACCGGTGAAGTGCTCATCAGAGCCGGTCTTCTTTTTGTCCATTATCGGCCGAAGTCGGGCATCTCATAACCATGCCCCGTCCCGCCTTCCATACCCTGCAGAAACGCCCCCTTTAACTTTGGCCGGCTCTGCGATGAAAAGCAGTTGGAGCCGGCCAAAATCGGGTTTCGATTATACCGATTTGACCGGGTTCAGGAGATGGCCAGCGATCTCCTTCGAAAATAAGCAGGATAGCTGGCATGTAAAAAAAAATGGTGATTGTAGTGGCTGACTATAGGCTTAGTGCTGGACTGATTAGATGGACTTTTGGCCTCATACTATATATATGGGGGCAATTCTATAACTCAACACCTCCACTTAGGCTCCCAGAGGTGCGTGATAGGAGCCTATTCTATAACAGAGCCTAGGCACCTAGGTTCCATTATAGAATACTACTGCAACTGGCTATCAACAAACAGCAAGGACACATGAAAATTACTATATTCTATACATTACTCCCTAATTCTATTTTAAAAAATTGGCACTCAACTTAGATGCCAATCACTAATTCTGAAGCCAAAAAGCGTAATTATGTAAAAGCTCAAGTCAGGCATGTAACTTGTCCTTTGCGCCTATTTTCCCATGCTGAAAAAGAGGCAGGGATGGGGCAGAGAGTGGGCAGAGTGGGGTCGTGCCATGAAAATTGGCATTGAAAGTGTATTCTACAAATGGTGCGGATTCTAATGTCACCAAAGATCCACGCAGAATTTTCCACCCGCTCTAAACGGTGCCCAAGTCTAGTTGCATCTGTCTTTTAGGATTCAAAAACTTTGTTTCCATGCTCTACTGTGTTTCTGGTGATATTTTGCAATTTTGGTGAGTGCATGAACCTTTCATTATACCCAATTCACCTGCAATCGGTCTTTGCTACTCCCACCTAATCTCTTATTGTTGATTCCTGCTTCACCTCTATCTCTTCTTGCTGTCCCTTACTCGCAACCTTTGCCCTCATATCTCTTTCCTCCACCACCGGCACCTTCCCTAAGCCTAACATTTTTATACTGAATGAGTATTGTATAAAACAGCATTTAATTATAGTGTGGACAGGCATGGAAATATTGTCCAACTAGTAAAAAAGGCCCGTTTCTGACAAATGAAAAGGGCGCTAGCAAGGTTTTGCTTGGAGTGTGTATGTTTGACACAGTGTGTTTGACAGTGACTGTGTGTGTGAGAGAGAGAGTGAATGTGTGTGTGTGTGAAAGCGAGAGAGTGAGACTGTCTCCTCTGTCCCCTGCCCCCCACTGTAGCCACCCAGGGATTCTCCTGTCTCCTCTGCCCCCCCTCCAGCCACCCACCGATTCTCCTCTCTCCCCTGCCCCCCCTCTCCAGCCACCCACCAATTCTCCTCTGTCCCCGTCCCTGCCGCCACGCCCCCCATGTTGCCCGCCGCTCACCCCTCCACCCCCCGCAAGGTCGCCACCGCTCCCCTTAACCCCCCCCCCCGATGTTGCCACAGCCACTGCTCCCCCTCCCCCCTCTCCATTCACCCAGCCACCCACCCACCCAACAGACCTGCCAAGTCTCCAGCAACACAGGTGCACCAACTCTGATTTCTGGCCACTGCTGCTTCAGCAGCAGCGTCCAATACAAAAACACCATCAGCTGTTTTTACGAAGCAAGCATGGCACCGCGGGCAGCCATCAGGATTGGCTGTTGGCTCTGCAGCCCCTCCTCTCATATTGCTGCGCTCCTCCGAGGTCGTCCTCCAGGGGCAGTGACGTGAGAGGCGAGATGAGGGGCTGCAAAGCCAACAGCCAATCCTGATGGCTGCCTGTGGTGCAGTGCTTTCTTCGTAAAAACAGCTGATGATGTTTTTGTAGCGTCCGCTGCTGCTGAAGCAGCAGTGGGCAGAAATTGGAGCTGCTGCCGCCTGTGTCGTTGGAGACTTGGCAGGTCTGTTGGGTGGGTCGGTGGGCCTGGAGGGAAAGTGGCTGGGCGGACGGAGAGGGGGGAGCGGCTGCGACCTCAGGGGGGGGAGCAGTGGCTGCGGCGACCTCGGGGTGGGGTGTGGAAGGGGGAGCAGTGGGGACCTTGGGGGGTGGAGGGGTGAGCGGCAGTGACCTCGGGGTGAGGGCGTGGTGGCAGGGGTGGGCTCCTGCAATGTTCTAATGTTTCTCACTGCGTTCGTGACGTCAGGAGATGGTTACGATCCCAGTGAGACACATTCGAACGTTGAAGGAGCAAATTATTATATTAGATCACTTGCCCAACGTTTGACACCAAAATCATCAGAATAGGGTGCACATTTTTATGCTCAACTATGTTTTACACTCATAATTGGGCACAGAATATGGGTTTTCTCACTTTCTGTAGTGTGTCTTTTACAATTTATTTTTCTTACATTGTACAGACACAGGTGTTTGTTACCTTGATCTCTGTTTGTGTAGGATAACTCAGTTGTTCCCTGCAATGAGGGTAAATTTCCTGTCTCACCTGCGATGGCATTTTCATTTGACCAGGAGCATCCCAAACTTCTACGAGTGATGTGCTCCAGATTTCTTGTTCCTATATACAGCCTCACTGGCTGAAGGTGGTCTGAGGGCAATGTGGTTTCTGATGCATTATGGGATCGGCAGTGCTGATCTCAATTATGGTAATGGGGATGTGGTATACAAATGTGCTGGAGCCTGTATAACACTTTACATCCCATATCAGGGAGGTTTGTGGATGCCCAGAGATGTTGAATATGTAGCCTATACAGTGCTATGGGTGTCTCATAGTCAACCTTTGGACTAGTAAGCCTAATGGTTAGGGCAGTGGCCTGGGAGATAGGGGAACTGGGTTTGATTCCTGCTTCAGAAACTGCTGAACCACTCACTTAACCCTTGGCAAAGCTAAGAATCAGTCCACCAGACACAGAGAGGATCAAACATATAAACGGCAAGTGACCGACTCACCTGCAAATGTACAGTAGAGTTGGAATGCTAAGAGTGTAGAAGTCCAAGCCCCGCCTCCTCCAGCAGTACAGCCCAATAGGGAGGAGGGCTTGGACATGGGCGTGGAAATCAGAGGAGGAGGGAGCAGGGAGGGAAGGAGGGGGCGGAACTGAGGGAAACAGACCATGGTGGGAGGGCAGGGGAGAGATCAGGGTTGGTGGACGGGGGGGGGGGGGGGGGGGAGGCCATAGGAAAACAAAAAAACTAGCCCATTGTTACGGGCTTAACGGCTAGTACTTTTATAAAAGAATGTCTGCAAACGTTTAACCTTAAATTATAGAACAATCCCATTGAGAGTGTGTGTTTAGGTAAAACCAGGCAGTTACATCTGACATCTGGTTGTAGCTGATGAGGGGAAAAAAGCAGGAAGCCGGCAAAAGAATCAGTTGGGCCGCTGGATGACCGAGGGGTAAAAGCAGCAATCAAGGAAGACAAAGAGACTTAGCGGAGAGACTGAATGAATTCTTTGCTTCGGTCTTCACCGAGGAAGATTTGGGTGGGATACCGGTGTCGGAAATGATATTTCAAGCGGACGAGTCGGAGAAACTTACTGACTTCACGGTAAACCTGGAGGACTTAATGGGGCAGTTCAGCAAACTGAAGAGTAGCAAATCTCCTGGACCGGGTGGTATTCATCCTAGAGTACTGATAGAACTGAAAAATGAGCTTGCGGAACTACTGCTAGTGATATGAAACTTATCCTTAAAATCGAGCGTGGTACCGGAAGATTGGAGGGTGGCCAATGTAACACCGATTTTTAAAAAAGGCTCCAGGGGAGATCCGGGAAATTATAGACCGGTGAGTCTGATGTCAGTGATGGGGAAAATGGTAGAGGCTATTATTAAAAACAAAATTACAGAGCACATCCGAGGACATGGATTACTGAGACCGAGTCAGCACGGCTTTTGTGTGGGGAAACCTTGCCTGACCAATTTACTTCAATTCTTTGAAGGAGTAAGCAAACATGTGGACAAAGGGGAACCGGTTGATATTGTGTAACTGGATTTCCAAAAGGCATTTGACAAGGTACCTCATGAAAGGCTACAGAGGAAATTAGAGGGTCATGGGATAGGAGGAAATGTCCTATTGTGGATTAAAAACTGGTTGAAGGATAGGAAACAGAGAGTGGGGTTAAATGGGCAGTATTCACAATGGAGAAGGGTAGTTAGTGGGGTTCCTCAGGGGTCTGTGCTAGGACCGCTGCTTTTTAATATATTTATAAATGATTTAGAGATGGGAGTAACTAGCGAGGCAATTAAATTTGCTGATGACACAAAGTTATTCAATGTTGTTAAATCGCGACAGGATTGTGAAAAATTACAAGAGGACCTTACGAGACTGGGAGACTTGGCGGCTAAATGGCAGATGACGTTTAATGTGAGCAAGTGCAAGGTGATGCATGTGGGAAAATAGAACCCGAATTATAGCTACGTCATGCAATGTTCCACGTTAGGAGTTACGGACCAAGAAAGGGATCTGGGTGTCGTCGTCGATAATACACTGAAACCTTCTGCTCAGTGTGCTGCTGCGGCTAGGAAAGCAAATAGAATGTTGGGTATTATTAGGAAAGGTATGGAAAACAGGTGTGAGGATGTTATAATGCCATTGTATTGCTCCATGGTGCGACCGCACCTTGAGTATTGTGTTCAATTCTGGTCGCCGCAGCTCAAGAAAGATATAGTAGAATTGGAAAAGGTGCAGAGAAGGGCGACTAAAATGATAGCGGGGATGGGACGACTTTCCTATGAAGAAAGATTAAGGAGGCTAGGGCTATTCAGCTTGGAGAAGAGAAGGCTGAGGGGAGACATGATAGAGGTATATAAAATAATGAGTGGAGTGGAACAGGTGGATGCGAAGTGTCTGTTCACGCTTTCCAAAAATACTAGGACTAGGGGGCATGCGATGAAACTACAGTGTAGTAAATTTAAAACAAATCGGAGAAACATTTTCTTCACCCAACGTATAATTAAACTCTGGAATTTGTTGCCGGTGAAAGTGGTGAAGGCGGTTAGCTTAGCAGAGTTTAAAAAGGGGTTGGACGGTTTCCTAAAGGACAAGTCCATAAACCGCTACTAAATGGACTTGGGAAAAATCCACAATTCCAGGATTAACATGTATAGAATGTTTATACGTTTGGGAAGCTTGCCAGGTGCCCTTGGCCTGGATTGGCCGCTGTTGTAGACAGGATGCTGGGCTCGATGGACCCTTGGTCTTTTCCCAGTATGGCATTACTTATGTACTTATGTAATTGTGTTCTGAGTATCATTGTTCTGTTCTACAGCTGCATTCTGTCTTAGTGGCCCAGTTGGGCTGTATTATAATATACCTAATAACATTTGCTGAATTTCTCAGAGTCTTGTCTTCTATCAATCAGGAGAAACAGTAACTGTGAAGGAGAGTTCTGGGTGGGCAGTGGAGAGACCCTGCCTATGAGCTATGGGATTGGAGCCTGGAGAGCAGAGCCCATCCAGTAGTCAGGGTTAGCCAATGCAAAGGTCACACTGGGAGGACAGGCCATGGGGGTCTGAACCTGATACAGAAAGGAGCTCAGCCTTTGGAACAATGCTTTTGGGGGATAGGCCCAGAGTGGAACTGTACAAAGTGGAAATAGCCCTGCTTGAGATTACCTTGTAAGATATACCCTAGAGAAGAAGATTAAAAGAGTTCCACTGGGGTGGGTGGGAGGATACCAGAAGAAGGTTTATGTAAATACTGCACTATTTGATGAAGAGTTCATACTGTTGGATGATCCTGATGTTTGAAGTTGAAGAATAAACTGAGTTTTAAGCTGTTGCCTATTGTGTGGTCATTTGGACTAACAGGTATGTCTTCTCACAAGCAGTTGTCTTTCCACAAGCAGCCAAGTCTAACTGCGAGCCCTGTTTCCCACCGAGATTTGGACATTAACACTTATTTCCCCAGGTGGAGGCACCATGCACCAAGTGAGTGACTGAGCGAGGGTCCGACGGAGTCTGCCCTGGACCCAGAAGCACCCAGGCAAAGGGGCATTACACATGGGTTCACAGCAGCCCTCAAAATAGCATATGCTGCAAATACATCCCCAATTCATATCTTTGTAAGTGATACATGTATCACACATGGCATTGTGATAGCACTCCTTATCCCTTTCTCCCTTCCACTCTTCACAGTGGGCCTCACGCATCAACCCCATCGTCTATAGCACAGTTTCAGTTCCAGGGGCAGGTACAGGATAAGGTGAAGCTGTACCTGAAGCTGCAGCTGCTCCTGGAACTGCCAGAGCTTCAGTTTTCTATGTTGGGGAGGATGGGGAAAGATGCTGAAGACTATTGTCCTCTTCCTATGAGATTACTAGCCCCTCCTGAGGCTGTTTCAGCTGCTCCTGGGATGTCACATATGGTCTGGGATGGGCAGGTGGGGTGGTATTTGTGCTATATGGGCTGCTGCTGTCTGCAGCTCCTCATCATCATCATCATCTCCAGCCTCCTGCTCCTTCTCCTCTTTTTCCTCCTCCCTCTCCCTAGTGGCTGCTGGGCCCGGTCCTGAAGCAGTTTCAGGGTTGCTGCAGCTGGTGGCTGAACTAAAAAGGTGGGGAACATAGACAGTGGGGGTATGTTCCTCTAGGGATCCTCCTCTTTCTCCTCAACATCCCTCAGTCATGGAGTGAGGGACACCTCCCTATGATGTCTATTAAATTGTTTTATTATGTATTGTGTTGGCATTGTACATACAACACTGGTAAATAAATAAATACATACATACATACTATGTGGCCTGATTCTTTTAGGGGCTATTTTATATGGGCTTGGGTTTCTAACAGTCACACCCACCTCTGATCTCCTCTTCAACAAAGACCCCTTCCCAATCAAACTACAGCATTTGTGCCATTTATATTAGCCTTTTACAAGACTATTACTAGGGTTCAATCATTTTCCATTTTGAACCCGGCAGCCTAGGGGCAGGAGTGACTGGGAATTGTTCCTGTGGCCCCTGCTGGATACCAGAAATAGCCTGAAGTTCCAGGGGAGACATTAGGTTGGGAAAAGGATCTCTTCAGGAGGCTGTGGGAGCTGTTCAGGGGCTGGGTGCTGTCTTGAGAGAGGGAAGGAGGTAGTGGGGTGTCCGTTGTGGGGGGAGTTTAATTTGGAGAGTCTTTAGGGGTGAGTATGACTATTGAAAACCTCTGACCCCTTTAAGATGTCCTCCTGGAGCATCGATCACCTGAAGAAGTAAGGAAGGGACGTAGGACAATCAAACCAGGCAAACCTCCAAAGGTTTATTGTAGTAAAAAAAATTATATTATATTGGGAAACTAGATACCTCTGGAGTTTTGCCTGGTTTGGCTGTCCTACATCCCTTCCCTACTTCTTCAGTTGATCTGATTTCTTCATAGGGAACCCATCCTCCACCTGTCAGGCCCCTGGAGCATTGCACAGTATGTTAATGGTGCAATGCTCTTGGAAAGGGAAAATAATGCTAGCTCAAAGCAGGTGTAATTTTGCCATTTTGCCAAGTTGTATAATTCAATTTTCATAATGATTAGGTACTTTGAATATAGTTGCCTGCTTTGTATCTCATTTTTGTTTAGCTCATGTTGAGCTAAAATAATACACAGCTTTGTATTTAAAGAGCATTATTCCCTTAATGCATCCTAGTAACTACCCCTTCCCCCTTAATGGTACATACAGACATAAGGTTAATGCCTGCCTCTGAAGCGATATAACTGTGTGGGAATCTTGGGAAAGGACATATGTTGCTTTCGTAAAACAGATGCAACATGAGACCTATAAAGGTAGTTCTATAAATGTGTTCCCACTTTAACTATCCCAATGCCATACATTGCAAGCCTATTCTATAATGGCATCTGGGTGCCTGGATTTTATTATAGAATTCTAGTGTAATCGAGCACTGGCATGCCTAAAATCTAGGCACAGACAGTTATATCATCTATAAACTGGCCGTAAGTGTGGGCGCCTAAATGCAGCAAGAGTACATGTAACTTACTGTATCTTGTAAGCTTTATGTATAAGTGGCAGCCCTGGCCATGACCCTCCCTTATTCCATCTTTGTGAACACCCCCTTGAAGTTGCATGCTATGCCACTTATGTGCATGCTTACAGAGAAACACCAAGGTGAATTAATGCCACATATGCATTAGGGGGATTGTGACACCCCAAGTGAGTATTGGGAGTGGGCTGGTGAAATAACACAGCCAGACAAAAGGAATGAACACAAAAATAAGTATTCAAAGGAATCCTTGGCCCTGTTCCCTCACAGGGCTGTGACATAGAGTAGGAAAACCACTGCAGTTCAGAAAATATGGTATTAAGTAGGCCTCCAGGGGCTGGCCTAACAAGGTCTATGACTGTCAGGGTTGCCACACCATAAGCAAAGTCTACAAATTATTGGGCTTCCTCCAAGGTCCAGGTCTGGTTCCAGCCAGACCTCAAAGCAAAACTTGCAAGATTCAGTCCAACAGTAACAATGGCTTACCTCAGTGAGGTCATGGTAATGGAACAGGAACTTCAGCAGCTTACAGTGGGGATTCAAGTCTTCCCTCTCTGGGCCAGCTTAACTTCAGCCTGGCCCTGTCTGTTAAACTTCCTGGTATGGGCTCCGCCCCTCCTGGCACACTTCCTCCTGGAGCGGGATCAGTTCTTTTAAGGTGGCCTAGGTTTGTTTAGAGGAACTTTCCTTAGGGTTGAGGGGCAGTGTTCTATAAAAACCCCTCACAGGGAAATTCTATAAATGGCACTCAAAATTCAGCATCAATAAAAATCAGTGCTGAATGGTGTTCTCTAACAGGTGTTCCAGGATTTGTGCCCTTTACAGAATAGCACATAACACTGAGGTTCGCACTCAACTTTGTGTGCGAGGAGTTACAGCAATTGAAATCAGGTGTAAATCTCAGCGCGCAAGTTGGGTGTGGATCCCCCAAATTTTATAACACTGAGCATATTATAAAGGAATGCCCCTCCCATGGTCACTCTCTCTTTGCTTATCCACATGGACCACTTACGCATTATACTATAAATGGGCACGTAAGTGTGTTTTTGTGCAGAACTGCCATTTCTGCCCCATTTTTACTCTTTGCATTCGTTAGAAAGCTTTTTTGCGCTGAAAGTTCAGCACAGAAGGAACACCTAACATTTGGTGCCATGTATAGAATGTCCCCCATAGTGTACTTTTACCTACCAAAATGTTGGCATTTACATTTATACATGCAAGTGGTATATACAGTAAGTATAGCGCCCAGTTATAGAATTGCCTTTTATGTGCCTTGACAGTCTAGATGCATATTTTAAAATTACTCCACCCCATACATATTTGTTAACTATGTCAAAATTGCATTAAGAATGCTTAATGGAATCAGCATAAGACTATACTACGTTCAAAGAACAAAATACAGGCACAATATGTAATTAGTATGTTTCATTGAAAATGTTGTCATAAGCTAAAGAAGGTGTTCAGTATTTTGCAAATTGTGAAATAAACACCTCAGTGGAGTTCAAGGCACTTTGTTATGACTCCTCCAACACATTCAGTAGAGTATATAGTAATTTGCATTCTTACATAATTTTTCCATAAAGCACACAAATAAAATAAGTTTTTGGTTTAAAAGAACAAACCCCAAATTTGAATCTAGCAGTTCTATCTTAAAATATTAAATACAGTCCAGTTTCCAACCAACTCTAATATACTCAATCTTTAGAACTAAAGGTCAAGAAACAAGTTATAGATGATATCACTCCTTTACTTTTATTTCTATGCATTTAATAACAGAGGCAAGCACGCTACTTTATTTAGTCTTAAATTGTTTTTAGAATTGTACCTGAAAAAGCCACAAACAAACCTCTTCGCCCTTTCCTATAAACACATAAAAAATATTACATTTTGGTAACATGTAGGTTATGGCCACTTTATAAACAGAACCCATGGATATAATCATCAAAATTGATGTGAGCCACAATAGGCAAAACAGCCAGGTAATGAAGAAAAACACTCACCATGTTGCTAGCTGAGTGACTCCCCAGCAGCTTGCAGAGAGGAAAAGAAAATATTGCAATTAATCCCAGGCCCACACCATCACCTGGATTCTAAACTGACCGCACACATTTTGGTGTGGATCCCAAATCCATATATAAATTAGTCCATTAGGTGCTATCAATCAATTATTGCAGTTAACAAGCACTTAGTTGGCAATAATTAAGAGTTATGCAAGGTTCTTCCCTTCACCCTTTTCTATGACATGCATACTTAGATTGTACAACTCAAAAGGGGACATGGCCATGGGAAAGGCATGGGTGGGTCAGGGGCATTCCTATAAATTAGGCACATTTGCATGCCTAACTGCCATCAGTTGGGTACAAGCATTTACACCAGACTTTGGAAGATATAAGTGCTTGCACCCAAAGTTAGGAGTAGAATGCATGCTAAACATGCATGCATGCATGCTTTTGACTCCTAACCACTACTCACTTGCCCTGTCCTTTTATCCTCACCTCTTTATTCCTTTACCCTTATTGTTCTGTCTGTTTACCTGTCTTATCTAGATTGTAAGCTCTTTGAGCAGGGACTGTCTTTTTGTGTATGGTGTACAGCACTGTGTATGCCTTGTTGCGCTATAGAAATGATAAGTAATAGTAGTAGTAGCGAACAAGTATTCTTTAAAAGACGCTCTATACAAACTGCCCTTTACAGAATACTAGCTTAGCATGGATCATCTAGGTGCCTAACTTTGGGCAACATTTATTGCATCTAGCTAGATTATCCTCTCCCCATGCTTGACAACCTCGCCATACCTAGAAAATGCTGAACTCATCAGACTCCTTGACCACCAACCAGTTGGCCAAAAGCATGCTACATCATCACAGTCTACCTTCCCTTGTTTTTCATTCTGCCTCCCCATTTACAAACCCCTTCATTCTGTGCACCTGAGTAACCCCCCCCCCCCCCCAAACACACACACACACACTTTATCTATCTATTGTACTCTTAAAACTAGCCTTCCCAAGGATTTTTTTAAAACAGTTTCCAAGGGCACCTTCTGTGAAACCCAACTTCTCACCCCAGACCCTATTGGTAGCAGGGAGTCAATTGAGGGAGACTGACATTTCCCTTATCTCTCCTCAGTATCCCTACCATCACCCATGATTCCAACAAATCATAAACTGCCAAGTAACAGTATCTTTAGGGAGTGATGTTATAAGGTACACTGTGCTTTAGTAATGTTAATTTTTTTTTTCTGATTTTCCACACTAATCTTACTGCCAATGTAAGAGTTTTTAGCATGGACAAGGTCGCCCTAGCTCAGGGTGCCCAATCCACAGGCTCCAGAGCTAGCTTAAGGCATGAGCTCAAGGGTGCTAAAAGCCTGTCTCACAGGCTCATTCTTGACAGCAATGAAAGCACGTTACTTTAATCTCACTGCTGTGCTCTTCTCCCTGTGTTCCTGCAGACAGAAAAACAAGTATTCCCGTTCTCATGTTTAAATCTGTAGTGGTGCTGGTAGTAGCACTGGAAGGAGAGCACAGCAGTGAGAGCAAAGCAAAATACTCTTGTTGCTGTTTGAAGAATGTGATAAGAAACAGATGTGGGTGGGGGAACTGGCTGGAAGGAAACAGATGTGAGTGTGAATGCTGGCTGGAAGGAAGCTGACTTAAAAGAGATGATGTGAGTAGCTGAAGGGAGCTGACCAGGAGGGAGCTGATAAAGGGAGCTAGTTGAAAGGGGGCTGATGCATTTGATGGGTTCTGGTGTTGATGGGAATGGGGACGATGTGAGGGTTGGGAATAGAAGGGCATAATGTTGGGGGGGGGGGGGCTAGACCTGGAAATGAGCTGATGCTAAGGGGATAGGATTGGAAGGGGATAATGCCAAAGAGCTGAAACCGGAAGGGAGCTGGGGCATGAATAAAGCTGATACTTAGTAGGGGACTGGGGCTGGGAGAATAGAGCTGCGACAAGGAGGCTGATGCTGGGGAAGGGTGGGAGAAAAGGATAGATGGTGAGGGTTATAAGGCAGAGGAGGACAGATACTGTGTATGGAGAAAGAAGGAAAGATATACGCATTAGAAGGTGGAGATGAAGGAGTTGGGGATCAGTGCTGGAGTAAGGAGAAGGAGGAAAGGCAGGATCAGTGAATATTGGATGAGATAGTAGACAGGTGGATGCTGATAAAGGGGACAGGTAGGCAGGAAAACAGGTACTGAGAAATGGAGATGCATGAGAGCAGGCACCCAGAAATATACACTCTGGAACTGGGTGGAAGGCCAGAAGACAGACTCTAGGACTGTATAAATGGAAACTCAGGGTTGTAAGTGAGGCTTGGGGACTTGCTTGGGAGAACTTGGGGATTAGGTATGGAATATTGGGTACTAATAAACTGAGATGTTTTTCAGTCATAATGGAACAAAACAAAACCACCTAGGACTAAAACTAAGACATTTTGAGCTATACCTGTTTTTATAACGAATACGGCACAAAAAGGTACCGTAAATGACCAGATGACCACTGGACTCCCCAATACCCCCCAGTAGTTACTGACTTCCTCCCACCACCCAAAAATGTGATGAAAAATATGACTTACCAGCCTCTATGACAGCCTCAAATGTTAAAGTCTGGTCTATTAGAGTAGCATGCAGTCCTTTAGAGTAATGTAGTGGTTGGTGCAGTGCACAGTGGGGGACCCGAGCCCTATCTCCCTCTACCTATCACACTTGAGGTAGAAACTGTGACCCCTCCTAAAGTCACCAAAACCCTACTGTACCTACATATAGGTGCCATCTTCACCCATATGGGCTATTGTAGTGCTGTACTGTGTGGGGGGGGGGGGGTAGTGGGTTTTGAGTAGGTTTTAGAGGGATCAAGGTGACAAGATAAGGGAGTAAAGGTGAGATGTGTGCCTGGGAACATTTTTATGACATGCATAGAAGTGCCATCTAGGGTACTCCATTGCTCTCCTGGGATATCTGGGGGACCAGACTGCTAAAAATGCTGCCTCCTCCTACATCACAATGGCATCAATCTCTATGCTTTGCACTTATGTGTTATTGTTTTTTTTTTTTTTTTTTAATGGATCAAAAAACAAAACATCCAAAGCACAAAACCTTGTTCGAAACAGTATTTAAAAAAAAAAGAAAGATAAAAATTTTTCTTTTCGATTTTGGATGTTTTTCGCAAAATACCCAAGTTGAACTTTGACGTCATATGAAAGATGCCCCCCACGTTACTATATCACAGAAATATAGAAAAAAGATGAGACAGAAGGATGCAGGGATAGATGTAGAATAGGTAGATGTCAGGGAGAGTGAAGAAATAGAAAATTCAAATTAGATCTTGGGAAAAGATAGAGAAATAACACAAGAAGAAGAGTTTAAGGATCAACCCAGATGGAAAAAAAGAGAGAATGAGAGAGAGAGAGAGAGAGAGAGAGAGAGAGAGAGAGAGAGAGAGAGAGAGAGAGAGAGAGAGAGAACGGATATACTGTACATACAACCATATGGATAGATAGATAGATAGATAGATAGATAGATAGATGGAATAGAGGAGTGGCCACGACATCCAGAGGTGGCCAGTTCAAATCCCACTGCTGATCATTGTGATCTTGGGCATACCACTTAAATGCCTCCAGTACAAAATTAAATTGTGAGCCTTCCAGAGACAGAGAGATACCCGGTGTACTTGAATGCAATGCACCTTGAGCAATCAGTGAAAAAGATGTAAGCAAAATATAAATAAATACCAAGACGCTATAGCAAAATGAGAAACATATACATATTTTTAAATCATTCTTATACTGTATTCAGTGGCACAAATGCAAACTGCTGATAGGGAAGACAAAGAGAGACTTTGAAAAGAAGATTGTATTAGAGGCAAAAACATATAATAAAAACTTTTCTGGGTATACTCAGGAAAGATAAATCCATAGCAGAGAGACTAAATGAATTATTTTCTTTGGTCTTCACCGAGAAAGACATGAGGGAGATACCAGTGTCAGAAATGATATTCAGTGCTGATGAGTCAGATAAACAGAAACAAATCTCTGTAAACCCAGAACATGTAATAAAACAATTTGATAAATTAAAGAGCAGCAAATTGCCTGGACCGGATGGTATACTTCCCAAAGTACGGTTAGAACTGAAAAAGGATCTTGCAGAGCTATTGTTAGAAATTATGTTTAAAATCAAGCATTATACCAGAAGATAGGAGGGTGGTCAATGTAACACCACTTTTTTAAAAGGTTTTCATAGATGATCCAGGAAATTATAGACCAGTGAGCCTAATGTCTGTGCCAGGCAAGATGGTAAAGACTATTATAAAGAACAAAATTATTGAACATATTCATAAGCATGGATCAATTAGACAAAGCCAACACGGATTTAGCCAAGGGAAGTCTTGCCTCGCCAATCTACTGCATTTCTTTGAAGGGCTGAATAAACATGTGGATAAAGGTGAGCCAGTTGATATTTTGTTTCTGGATTTTCAAAAAGTATTAGACAAAGTACCTTATGAATGACTTCTGAGGAAACTAGAGAGTAATGCGACAGGAGGTAGTGTCCTATTGTGGATTAAGAACTAGTTAAAAAAAAGAAAACAGAAAGTAGGGTTAAATGGTCAGTATTCTCAGTGGAGAATAGAGAGGGGGGATCAGAGCCGTGCCTAGGGTCTCTGGTGCTCCCCTGCAGACTATCAGTTGGCACACACCCCCTGTGTGGTACAAGATGGCAAGGCTTACAAGCCTTTCTTGCAAAATACTTGATCGCAAATAATTTTTTATGATTTTTAACCGTGAAAATGATCGCACACCACTTGCCACACTGACAGGAATTGTCATCAATATTCTTAGAAAACAAATTTCCATACATTGCAAAATAAGATAGCAGATGTAAATTCTCAAAGTGGACATATTCCAAACAATAAAATGAAAATAAAATGAAAATAAAATGATTTTTTCTACCTTTATTGTCTGGTGACTTTGTTTTTCTATCCATATTGGTCCGAGTCTCTTATTCTGCTGCTCTCTATCTGTTCTCTTAACTCTGTTTCCAGGGCTTCCTTTCCATTTATTTCTTTACTTTCCTCCTTTCTTCTTCATTTCTTGCCCTACATTCATAAGTAAAAGCTGTGTCCTCCTCTGTGGAATTGACTGGAGGAAGTATAACGTGGATCCAACTTTTGCCTATTTTCTCCATCCATGTGCATTTTTTATCCTCTCTTCCCTTTCCCTCATCTCCATCCATGTGCAGTTTTTCTCCTCTCTTCCCTTTCCCTCATCTCCATCCATGTGCATCTTCTTTTTACTTTCCTCACCTCCATCCATGTTCAGCATTTCTCCTCTCTCATCCCTCCCCTGTATCCATATAAAGCAATAATTCTCTCTCCCCTCTCCTCCATCCAAGACCAGCATTTCTCCTCTCTCCCCGCCAACTCCTCCATCCATCCATGTCCAGAGAATCTCTCTTCCCTGCCCTCCCCTCTCATCCATGTCCAGCGATTCTCCTCTCTCCCCTGAACCACATAAAAGCCAGCAACTGTGCAATCTCTGCAGCACTGTTTCAGGCTTGGGCAGACCCAAGTGGGCCTTACAGTCATTCCCTTCTGTCATTCTCCATATCTCTCTCACCCAGACTAAGCAGTATATCATCTTTAACTACCAATAGGGTGAGCAGATGCCTTTCTGCCAGGTCATAAAGAACAGAAGCCAGCACTGGATTCTTTTTTAAGTTCTTTCTCACTTTCTGCACAAACCTAAAAAGGTTAATAAATAAAAACAAAATCCATAACCTAAAAACAAACACAAAAAAAGCACTGACTCTAAAGTTTAGCAATTTCATTAAAGCAAAATGTATTTTCACATATCACAAACTCTTCCTATCCAAGCAGAATGTTTTATATTTATTTATTTATTGCATTTGTATCCCACATTTTCCCACCTCTTTGCAGGCTCAATGTGGCTTACAATACATCATGAATGGTGGAGATATATAAGAAATAAACATTTAGTAACTATACACAAAGCATTTATTAATTACACACAAAAAAAAGCAATCAGATTTTCACTTACCAGCTCTTCACAGCTAAAAATCCTCTTTGAACCTACTCTTTGAACCATCAGCCAATGAAATGGCTTTTAGCTGTAGATATCTTAGGTTACCTGATAAGATAATTATGCACATATCATTGCAGTCATGCCCTCCTCTCAGTATACATGCTCAGATAAAAAAACAAAAACTTTGAACCACTTACAGATTTTAACAAACAATTACACTATTTATTTTTTATTTCTCCCCAGTCTCACTTACACACCTCCCTCCAAACCTGTTCTCTTTAATTTGAATGTGTTCACTTCAAGCTCACCTCGAATGGGAAGTTGTTCCCACACCAAAGACATATATAGCACTGGTTGTATTCTTTTAAGCAACTTCAGCAGAGGTGTCTGCCTCAGTTAGCACTGCTGGGCCGCCTTCACTTTCTGACGTTGAGAGGGCAGGGGAGAGAGGAGAATCACAACTTCAGGTAAAAGATTTTGCAAGTGAATGGACCTGGGCGGTGCTGTCCAGAGGTCTGCGCCCCCTGTGGTGCTTACCCCGCTTACCGTGTTGGCATGGCCCTGGGGGGGATTTCCAGAGCTCTGTGTTGGGACTGCTACTTTTTAACATATTTATAAATGATCCAGAAATGGTAATAACTACTAAGATAATTTAATTTGATGATGATACAAAGTTATTCAAAGTTGTTAAATTACTAGTTATTGAGGGGCATAATCGAATGAAAACGTCTATGTCCATGGGCGTTTATCTCCGAGAACAGGTCCGTGAAGGGGCGGACCGAACCACATTTTCGCAAAAAATAGACGTCCATGTTTTATTCAACAATTTGTGAGCTGGGCGTTTTTGTTTTTCAGCAATAATGGAAAATGAAAGCGCCCAGCTCAAAAACAAATAAATCCAAGGCATTTGTTCGTGGGAGGGGCCAGGATTCGTAGTGCACTGGTCCCCCTCACATGCCAGGACACCAACCGGGCACCCTAGGGGGCACTTTTACAAAAACAAAAAAAAGGTAAAAGAGCTCCCAGGTGCATAGCACCCTTCCCTTGTGTGTTGAGCCCCCCAAATCCCCCTCAAAATCCACTGCCCACAAGTCTACACCATTACTATAGCCCTAAGGGGTGAAGGGGGGCACCTACATGTGGGTATAGTGGGTTTGGGGAGGGTTGGACGACTAATAAGCATTAAGCAGCACAATTGTAACAGGTGGGGGGGATGGGCCTGGGTCCACCTGCCTGAAGTCCACTGCACCCTCTAACAACTGCTCCAAGGACCTGCATACTGCTGCCAGGAAGGTGGGTATGACATTTGATGGTGAAAATAAAAAGTTGTGAAACATCATTTTTTTGTGGTGGGAGGGGGTTAGTGACCACTGGGGGGAATCAGGGGAGGTCATCCCCGATTCCCTCTGGGGGTAATCTGCTCATTTAGGGCACTTTTTGGGGCCTTATTCGTGAAAAAACAAGGTCCAGGAAAAGTGCCTTAAATTCTAGCTACAAACGCATACTTTTTTTCCATTATCGGCGAAAGGCACCCATCTCTGTTTGGGTGATAACCATGCCCCAGTCCCGCCTTCACCACGCCTCTGACACGCCCCCGTCAACTTTGTATGCTTCCGCGATGGAGTGCAATTGAAAACGTCCAAGTTCGGTTTTCGATTATACCGCGTTATTCGTTTTTGTGAGATAAATGTCCATCTCCCGATTTAGGTCGGAACTTGGACGTTTTTCTTGTTCGATTATAAGCAGGATTGTGAAAAATTGCAAGATGATCATATGAGCCTAGAAGATTGGGCATCCAAATGGAAGATGATATTTAATGTGAGCAAGTGCAAAGGGAAGCATGTGGTAGTGAGGAACCCAAACTATAGCTATGTAATGCAAGGTTTCATACTAGGAGTCACTGCACAGGAAAAAGATCTAGGTGTCATCGTTGATCATACATTCAAACCTTCTGCTCAGTGTGCAGAAGGAACAGAAGCTAAGAAAGCAAATAGAATGTTAGGAATTATTAGGAAAGGAATGTAAAACAAAACTGGTAATATTCTAATGCTTTCATATCACTCCGTGGTGCTACCACACCTCGAATACCATGTTTAATTCCGGTCACAGCATCTCAAAACACATATAGTGGATTGAGAAAAAGTACAGAGAAGTGTGATAAAAAGTGATAAGGGGGATGGGACAAATTCCCTATGAGGAATTACTAAAAAGGCTAGGGCTCTTCAGCTTGGAGAAGAGTTGGCTGAGGGGAGTTATGATAAAGGTCTATACAATACATAGGAGAGTTGAATGGACAGATGTGAATCACTGGTTTACTGTTTCCAAAAATATAAGGACTAAGGGGCATGCAATGAAGCTAGTAAGTAGTAAATTTAAGCAATTACTTTTCTTTATAGAAAATTAACTTAGCAGGTCAAATTCACACCTATATTTTACATGCAAGTAGTTATGTCAGCCATAAAGTTGGTGTCTAGAATGCTGGAAAAAGTGCACAAATGATATTATTCCATAATTTGTGCTCCACCTATGTGGACTCTTCCCTCTAAGCTCAGCAGGAGTCCTACAATGGCATTGCTGTCAGTCAAGGGGGGGGGTGGTGGTCAATCCTGTGTGTTTTCAGTTGCTAGAAACAGACAGGTCCCCTGGAGTCCTACAGAACTGTTTGTCCTTCACTATGAAAAATATAATAGTGAAACCTAGTAACAGGAATGTAGGTGGAGGACTCCAGCTCAGCTTAGTGGGAACGGTGATGAACACCTTCAAATTATGTGCCATTGCATTTAGGCAACATGTTATAAAATAGTGTGTAGATGGAATATTGACATTTATGCATGTATGTATGTATATATGCACATTAATACTGGTATTTTGATTATTTAAGTGCATTTGGGCACTTAAATGTTGGCATTTATATATAGTGGGCATCATCCCTGGAATGCCTAAATCACCTCTCTTTTCTTCTACATCTAATGTTAGATGTTTAAGGTATTATAATACCACTATATTTTTAAAAAGGGGAAACCATGCTGAACATATAACTGAGTTTTAAATATTTATATATCTGACATCTATATCTATATCTATCTCTACCTATAGCTATAAACTTCCTATGATATATCTTCATCTTATAAAAATATCAGGATAGGCATAGTATATAATATTTTGCTCTGCAAAATTCAGAGTTTAGGTGTAACTTTCTTGGAAGTGTGAAATTGTGCTTTCTGAGTAACCCTGTAATCTAAATATGTTGATATTATCCTATTAATTTATATGATATAATTCCTTTTTAAAAGAATTTCCCCTTTTTATCTAGACACCTTTTAGAGTTGAATATGAATATTCCTTTACTTTTAATTTTTCACAAACTATTTTTTACATTTCCTTTTTTGCAAATATAGGTCCTTTGCTCTAGCATTTATAAATATATACAATAAGGTTTTGTGTACAACATTACTGCCCACAAGCCCTTTTCTAATGCAGACGTCTTTCCTTATGCAAATATCTTTAATGTCATTTAGTTCAGTCATCCAAACACTGTTTTCATTTTTTTCCATTTTTTATTCTTTAAACATTATTTTCTGACAATGCACACATATTTTGATTCTTACATTCCTTTTTTATTTACATTCGTCATCACAGTTTTAGTTTTTAGATTTAGTTATCTAGGTGCGTTTTCCAAACTTGTGTCATCATGAGTTTCACATTATAAGAACAGAGTCCCAGAATCAAGCTCTCCTTTACTTTATGTGTACTGCGTTTTACCACTCCTTTCTTTTTTCTTTGTAAGTATAATGTCTGTATTTCACTGGCAAGATGGTGTTTTTTCTTCTTTGTGGATACTTTGTTTCCGTATTGTCAAGACAGTGTTTTTTCCTTCCCCCCTCTTTTTTTGTATGACAGTTTTTTTTCCTTTTTTTCTGGCATCTAAAATTTGTAGGTATCATTCCTTTTTCAAGGTGCAGCTGAGTTTTATGAACTTTTTGTACCCATGAAAACGGAGATAGCATTATTTCTGAACAGTGTATTAAATAGAGCTTTTCTCTCATTCAGTGGCTGCTATATGACTTGTTTTTTTGTACTAATAAGCAAGGAGACATCCTTTTTTTAAAATTCATAATAGAGTCATTAGCTGGAAGCTTTGGCAATCTGCTGGTATTTGGACAGTTGACCAATTGATGAATGATACTAACTGGTTGTCTTTTCAGAATATTCAGGAACTTTATAATATACCCAACTCACAACATTTCTGCTAGATTCAGCTAATTTACTATACATATATTTTTTATATAGTGTTTGCAAGACAGTCCCTTCTTATTCATCCCCTTTTTTTGCATAATGTCCCCTCCTCCCTTCTTTTACAAAAAGACCTTTTTTCATTTATCCATATAATTCTCAGCCAAGCTTACTTGTGTGTTCAAGTTGCTAGTTCATTACAGATATTTATTGCTGTGCCTTATGTTGAGAATGATGACGATATATACTTGTTTTATTCATTTGATAGGCATCTTGTTTTAGAAGCCATACTAGATGCCATCTTTTCTGCCATGCGAAATGACGTTCACATAATTATTTACAAATTGTATGATATTTCTAAGATGTTACAACACTATTTGTTCACATATTTGATGTTTATTTGTATACTACTTTGACAGCAATTTATGACAAGTTGTTTTTGTGTCTCTCAAAGAACAAAACTTTTACATTTTATATCTTGTACTAGCCTTTGAGCCCGTAAAAACGGGCTATTATAGGAAGGGGGGGTTGAAGGGCCCGCCCCCGCCACCGAGTTTGCCGTTGCCTCCCCCCCCCCCGAGCCGTCACCACCCACCTTCCACCCGGCCGGGCCCTCACTCCGCTATTGAAACAGCGAGGGTCCGGGAACGCAGCACTGAGCTCTGCTGAGCTGCCGACGTCGGCCTTCCTTCTTCTTCTCTGCCTGTCCCGCCCTCGTGTGACGTAACGTCATTGAGGGTGGGACAGAGGCAGAGAAGAAGAAGAAGAAGGAAGGCCGATGTCGGCAGCTAGTGCTCCGTTCCCGGACCCTCGCTGTTTCAATAGCGGAGCGAGGGCCTGACCAGGTAGAAGGTGGGTGGCGGCAGCGACTCGGGTGGGGGGAGCGTTAGACGGTGGTGTCCCTCCCTCAGAAATGCGCAGTACAGACCCTCTGTGTTCCGCCCCCCGTCATCACGTATTGACGCGGGGGCGGGGCAGAGAAGGTCTCTACTGCGCATTTGCGAGTGAGTACGGTCACTCGCCGTTTATATGTTTGATTGCCAATAGGAGACTTTTTTGATGAACTTGTCTGGGAATATGTAAGATATGACAAATTCCTAGGTAGGGACACTTTG